>NC_079450.1:38563702-38861202 GCF_903798145.1 Danio aesculapii | reverse complement strand
CATAGCTATTTTATTATTTATTGCAAAAACAAAAAAGATTATATTTTAACAACTGATCTTCTAAATGGTTCTTCTAAAAAGCTGTAATAATAATAATAATGAATAATAATAATAATAATAATAATAATAATAATGGCAACACGGTGGCGCAGTGGGTAGCACAATTGCCTCACAGCAAGAAGGTCGCTGGTTCGAGCCCCGGCTGGGTCAGTTGGCAATTCTGTGTGGAGTTTGCATGTTCTCCCCATGTTTGCGTGGGTTTCCTCCGGGTGCACAGTTGGCAAAAATGTGGCATAGTCATTTAAGGGTAATCTGGGTCTAAACCTAAAGCGGCTCACACGTGTAAGTGCAAATGTGGCCCAGTTATCTTAAAACACATGTGGGCCACTTGTGGCAAGTATTTGTCACAGTAAGCTCTGGCTATTGCGGCTGTGAGCGTATAGTGGCCCAGAGAAAATATAGCAAATGTGGCCCAGTTATTTTAAAACATATGTGGGCCACATTTGGCAAATATTCTGCACAGTAAGCTCTGGCTAATGCAGCCATTTGCCTATAGTGGCCCAGAGAAGATATGGAAAATGTGGTCCAGTTATCCTAAAACAAATGTGGGCCACTTTTGGTAAATATTTGGCACGGTTAGCTCTGGCTAATGTGGCTGTGAGCCTAAATCGGCCCAGAGAAGATATGGCAAATGTGGCCCAGTTATCTGAAAACATATGTGGATCACATAGACTAAAGTCACCATCATGGAGAAAGATGTTTGCTTTAGTTGGGCTCATAGCCAAAATCGATTAGATGTCAACAGACTACCTTGATGTATAAATGATGTCAAATCAACATCTAAAATTGCCGTCTAAAACATGTCAAAAACAATTTTCAAAGATCATCCTAGATGTCAGTTTGATGTCATTTCGAATGCACATAAATCTATACAGTATTTGAGCAATCAACGTCTCAAAACTGCTTTAATAACTAAAATATAACATACAGTATTAAGTGTGGATTTAGCCCAGAGTCCCCTTGAACACAATCCAAAAACTACACCATCATCCTAACACATCCAACACAAATAAATCTCCTTTTTTTTCTCTTCCAGAGCCCTATCATGTCTCATCTCGCCTCCAGCAAAAAAGTGAGGCAGAAATGCCCCTGGTGCCCCCTGAAAACAAATAGGTGCATGAATCTCCATCACACAGGTGGACAGATGAAACACTCACAGCTGCATCTGAAAGCAGGTCACAGAGAGACACAGACAAGATGGCCGTCAGACACTGACATTAAAACAGCCCAGAAGACCAGAGGGAAGGGCGACAGTGTTATATTGGGACCAGGAACGGTGTTAGGACATAACACTGACCCACTAACATCCAGAGAACAGCAGCGGGACGCCGTCCATCAGGTGATGAGGAGAGGAGGAAGAGGAGAGGGAGAGCGAGTGAAAGGTTGAAGGTCTAATTATGTAAAATGTAGGTTATTAGTCTCCTGATGGGGACACTGAGAGAAAATTAATTAACAATTATAATTAGCAAGATTGTTAGAGAGCAAAACGGTGTCATTGGACAGGTATGTGTATGGTGTATGTGTGTGTGTGTGTGTGTGTGTGTCATTGAGAGAGAGAGTGTGTAGGTCAGCATGTTTTATATCTTAATTTCAGATAGAGGCACATGCTGGAGCAGTGATTTCAGAGCTTCGGTAAAGCCTGTGGTTATAAATCAGACAGCTTCATGTCTCTGTTATAGCATAATGCTTAATATACAGACGGCTCTAGAGTGGTGTCGGCTCGGAAATTATGTTTTAATGGAAAGTTCACCATCAAATCGGCAGTATTAACTGGACCTTATGAGAGTTTCTTTCTCTGTAGGACAGAAAAGGAGAATACTGAGGAATTAGACTTGTCGCTCTTTTCCAAGCCACTAATAATGAAAGTGTTTTATTCTTCCAAACAGATGAAAGAACCATACAAGTATCATAAATTACATCAAAATTATGCCTATGTCTAACATAATCTAAAAATGATGTATGTTGTCTAATATCTATAAGTAAGTGTTAAAGTCTTAAAAGCAACTATAAAAATGCTTACATTCATACAACAAAATATATGGCAGTCGCAACATTATTTAGAAACAGCAATGAACTCCTTGTTGCAGGTCAAAATGAACCCATTTAATGCTAAACTAAATGCATTTCTCCACTGATTATTTAAACTAATAAGAACAAATAGTCTTGGAGAAAGTTTTTCGTGTAGTCATAAATAAACGCGACTTGCAGTTTGAATTGTGACTGAATGGAGAATGATTGACAGGCGCAGCAGAGGGAAGCGCTGAATTGAACATGAATTTAACCACTTGAATATCATCTGTACTTCACATTTAGCTATAACAAGGCTTCAGAACATTTGGGATATAGTAGGCCTATATGACATTTGGGATATAGTAGGCCTATATGACATTTGGGATATAGTAGGCCTATATGACAACTTTCTAGTGCTTTATAGTAGGCAACCTTCATGGTATTTGTTGGCTTATACAGTGCATCTGGAAAGTATTCATAGCGCTTCATTTTTTCCACATTTTATTATGTTACAGCTTTATCCAAAATGGATTAAATTAATTTATTTGCTCAAACTTCTACACAC
Organism: Danio aesculapii; assembly: GCF_903798145.1. NCBI lineage: Eukaryota > Metazoa > Chordata > Actinopteri > Cypriniformes > Danionidae > Danio > Danio aesculapii. The sequence continues at coordinate 38,858,567 of NC_079450.1, read as the reverse complement.
GATACCCCATAATGACAATGTGAAAATATTTTTTGAAATTGTTGCAAATTTATTTAAAATAAAAAAACCTGAAAAATCACATGTACATCAGTATTCACAGCCTTTGCTCAATACTTTGTTGATGCACCTTTGGCAGCAATTACAGCTTCAAGTCTTTTTGAATATGATGCCACATGCTTGGGACACCTGTCTTTGGGAAATTTTGCCCATTCCTCTTTGCAGTACCTCTCAAGCTCTATCAGCTTGGATGGGAAGTGACGGTGTACAGCCATTTTCAGATCTCTCCAGAGATGTTCAATAGGATTTAGGTCTGAGCCCTGGCTGGGCCAATCAAGGACATTCACAGAGTTGTTGTGAAGCCACTCAATTGATATTTTGGCAGTGTGCTTTGGGTCATTGCCCTGCTGGAACCGTCGCCTCAGTCTGAGGTCAAGAGCACACTGAAGCAGGTTTTCATTCAGGATGTCTTTGTACATTGCTGCATTCATCTTTCCCTCTATCATGACTAGTCTTTCAGGTCCTGCTGCTGAAAAACATCCCCACAGCATGGGATGGTATTAGCCTGGTGATGAGCGGTGCCTGGTTTTCTTCAAATCAAGTTCAATTTTAGTCTCACCAAACCAGATAATTTTGTTTCAGATGCTTTTTGGCAAAATCCAGGCAGGCTGCTAGGTGCCTTTTACTAAGGAGTGGCATCTGTCTGACCACTCTACCATACAGGCCTGATTGTGGATTGCTGCACAGATTGTTGTCCTTTTGTAAGGTTCTCCTCTCTTCACAGAAGAACGCTGGAGCTCAGATAGAGTGACCATCGGGTTATTGATCACCTCCCTGACTAAGGCCCTTCTCCTTCAATCACTCAGCTTAGATGTGCTCACTGGAACTTTCAGAGCAGCAGAAATTTTTCTGTAACCTTCCCCAGCCTTGTGCCTTGACACAATCTGGTCTCAGAGGTCTACAGACAATTCCTTTGTCTTCAGGCTTGGTTTGTGCTTTGTCATGCACTGTCTACCCTGGGACCTTATATAGACAGGTGTATGCCTGTTCAAATAATGTCCAATCAACTGGATTTACCACAGGTGAACTCAAATTAAGTTGCTGAAATATCTCAAGAATGGTCAGTGGAAACAGAATGTACCTGAGCTCAATTTAGAGCTTCACGGCAAAGGCTGTGAATACTGATGTACAAGTGATTTTTCAGATTTTTTATTTTTAATAAATTTGCAACAATTTCCAAAAATCTTTTTTTCACATTGCCATTATGGGGTATTGTGTGTAGAATTTGGAGGAAATAACTGAAATGAATCCATTTTGGAATAAGGCTGTAATATAAAAAACAAATGTGAAAAAAAGTGAAGCGCTATGAATACTTTCCGGATGCACTGTCAATTACATAATATAGCGCATGTGCAAGATCGCATTTGGTTCGGTACCAGGATTCAGACGCGCCCTCAATGCTTTTGCGCCATGCGCTTTTGACTTTGCGGCTAGATCGTAAAAAGAGAGCCCAAAAACTCTAAGCAAGAAAAACATTATTTTTGCAATGAAAGCATTTCATAAGTCCTTCATATAACTCTTGAGCATGATTTAAAGTGCTGACATAAGGTTAATTTGTACCTGTTCACATTTAGTGTAATGAAAAAATGCAGCATCAAAGCCATCAGGCTAAACTTTGCTTGCTCAGACATACCTCAGTTTCAAAGTATACTGTCTGTTGTAATTGCTGTGTAAATAAGTTCATGCATTCACCTTTGGCAGTGAAAAAACTTTTAAAGCCCTATGATAGCTTTGTGTTTGAAACATATTGAAGTTTTGAACCAAAATTTTCATTTTAGCTCCCCTTGCTGTGTTTTATAAACATGTCATTCAAGTTACATTTATTTCAGTATGTTTAAGAAAAAAACATTATATACTTATCCTCATGTCATAAAAAATGTACAACTTTCAAAATTTGTTGAAAACAAAAGGAGTATTTTGAGAAAGTTTACTGGTAACTCTTTAACAGTGACAATGAAAGTATATTATGCTTCAACAATATTGTGTTTTATTGCTTTAAATTTTCTAAAGCGATATAATAGCTTTATATTTAAAAAAAGACTGACATTTTGGACAAAAAGTTTTGTCTTAGTTCCCCTTGATGCGTTTTATAAACAAATATTTCTTTTTTGATCCTTGTTCCATGACCATAGCAATTGCAGAGAAAGCAGGGCAGTTCTTTATTTCACATTATTCTAGCATGTACATACAGTATGTATTTATCAGGCATTACATTAACTGGGCAATAAGTACTAAAACTTCCATTGAACCTATTATAAACCTATGCTGTTGTCTTATTTAATGCAGCATGTTCAATCGTTAGGTAGATACATAAAATAAAGCACATCCAAAAACGTTCTTATGTCTTTCATAGAAGACAGAATATAGTGTCATGTGTGAACAAAATTTTTTCTCATGTTTAAAATGAAAGTTTAAACTAAAATGTATCGCTCGATCATCATAATGTGACTTATTCCTCTGTGAAACTAAAAAAGGAGGATTTTCAGAATTGGTTCTCACTCATTTCTATGCAGTTACATTGATAGTGTCTTATGCTTTGAAAAAGGTGAAAGTACCAGAAAAGTATCATTCATACAGATAATATGTTTTATTTCAAAATCTTCTAAGGATGTATGATAGCTTTGTGATTGGAACAGACCAAAGATCTAAATCAAAGTTTTGATTTTATGAATAAATGTTTCTTTTGATTAAGATTCAGTCAATCGATTGGTTGATGCTGTTCACAAAAGCAGCCCAAATGATTCATTCCCGAATCAGTCAGCTCTCAAGTTCTGCTCACTGACTTTCCTTTACAGCTGTACTTTACAGCCCACTGAAGAAGATTATTAGTGAAGAACTTATAGAATATTCCTCTCACAGAGTTTGCAAGTCAATTCAGAAGAGTTTGAATATAGTCCGACAGACCAGTTTTATCACATTTAAGTTACTTTTTGTTATTCTTTGTAAAGCTTTAAAGGAACACTCCACTTTTTGCTGTTGTTGAAAATAGGCTTCTCTAGAGGAGTTTTTACCATTTTTTAACCTATTCAGCCAATCGCCAAGTCTCGCTACTTTTAGCTTAGTTCAGCATAAATCATTAAATTGGATTAGACCATTAGCATATTGCTAAAAAATGACCAGGTTCAACACTTTTCCTATTTAAAGTTTGTTCCTTCTTTAGTTACACTAAGAACAAATATTAAATGTTGAAGTGAAAACTCTTTGGTCATTTTTTAAATGAGATGCTAATGGTCTAATGCAATTCAGTTATCTAAGCTAACCTAAGCTAAAAGTAGCGAGACTTGGCGATTGGCTGAATAGGTTAAAAAATGGTAAGTGCTAAGTGCCCATCAGACACAGAAATTAGCTGAATAAATAAAAAAAGTCAGGATAAGGATTTTAGGAGTGTTTCTTTAAATCCCTATTTAAATTCTAATTTAGTGTTAAGTACACAGACAACAGCAACCAGTTCTGTCTTTCAACTTTGTCTTCCAGTTTCAAAAATACTACAGTAATTTTTAATAAATAATTCAGTGTTTTGAATCCTACTACAGTAAACTATAGCAATATAGCAGTAACTACAGTATAGTAATGTAAACTAATTTTCCAATAAGGTGTTAAGCTTTCTACAACAATAGGGTATGTTACACTGCAATACATCACAGTTTAATGTAAAATTATGTAGAATACAGCAGGGATTACCAAACTTTTCAACCCACGACCCCCAAAATAACAAAGCCAGCGACTCGTGACCCCCACTATATTCTGAGGTGGTTATAAATATCCAAATGTTGCGCACAACAATAGGTCTACATAAACATGAGCATATTGACAACAGAAAAAAAGTGCAATAGTCTAACAACTGTATAATTTTTATAGTCATTTATTAGTTTCATTTAATATTAACCTCATGTAATGAGACTGGTGGGTACAATGTTTTTAGCACAGGCCTTGGAGACCGGCACTGAGATATTCCTCATTGTTCAGTTGTGGCCTGTATTTATTTTTACTGTGTTTAATTGCCATAAAGGTGTCGGAAAGTTTAACCTAGAGCTATAAATTCAATCTGCTGCACTTGACGTTATTGCTGTGTTGTTAATCTAATGTAAACACACCAATTGCATTTAAAATAAAATGTAAGGCTGATAGCTTTTTATTTACATGTTTATGTAACTATTTACTGCTATTTTTATCTTCTGTGGGTTATGGATAAAATATGGTAATTATAATAGTTTAATCAAATTTATTTGACTTTTGGAAATCATCAAGGAACCCCCTGTCATTGTCCTGTGATGCCCCAGGGGACCCCGACCCCCACTTTAGGAACTGCAGCACTACAGTATTGATAACAGTTGAGCTGTTCACAATAGTTAATACTACAGTATGTTATAGTATTCATAGACAAAGTGCTGAAAAGACTATAATATATCCAGTATGATACACTTTACTATAGTATGTTTCAAAAACACTGCAGTTTGGCTTCATTTACTGTACACATTTGGGTGACACAAAATATAGGTGTAAAATGTCTTAAAATGTTTTAAGCTTGTCCACTTTCAATCACTTCAAGAGATAGATAAAATGCATTGGATTGGACCACTTTAGACATTTGTGTGGTGAAATGTGTGCAAAATCACAACAGGCAATTCATATTTACTGTCCCAAAACACACAAATTATGATCAAAATCATGGTTGTCATCCACATGTTTTTCAGTCACTTGCTTTCCTGCTTGTAACACGGCCACATAACATGGGTTTGTTCATTTAATAGTACACTGAATGCTCTGGTGAACGTGATTTGTGTCTGATGAAATATGAGGGTAAGGTCTTTACAAAAGTGGTGAAAGAAAACACATTTTAAAAAGAGATGTCAATACCTGGTGCTAAAATATAAATGTTTATAAGGAGTAAATGATGCCAGAATTGTATTTTTTTGGGTAAACCGCATCCCTTGAATAACAGAAGACGCAATGCAGTGCTGGGCTTATGTAGTGTAGTAATAAATAAATGTTGTACAAATGAAGAATAAAACCAGCGAACAAATGATTTGTGCAGAGAGAATGAAAAGGTGATGGACGAGAGCACAAAATCATTTTCACCTCTAGACATTTGTTGGTTTGCCGTGCCACAGAATGGCAGGCCTTCAGTATCATGTTACAAACATGGCCACGGGGCAAATCACAGATATTCATCATGTTTAGCCTTTTCACACCTGTCATTTTTTAAAAGAGGAGTGTTTTATCATAGCCTTGCTAGAACAAAATAATGCTACATTATGAGAAAAAAAAACAAAAGCACAAATTTTTCACCTCAGACGAGTATGTACTGTAGGTGCAACGACACTCTTGTGGAAAAAATCTATTTTTTCCTCCATTATTGAAAATATTTCCAAATAAAGTTAGAAAATAGTTCACGTAGATGGGTATTTGGATTCTGCCACAATACTTTTCCATTATTTCTTTATATAAACACGAGTAATTATTTAAATAGAACTGCTTTTTGTGTGTAAAAACACAAAATAAAGGTTTTTAAAAGGTGAACTACCTTTACATTGAGTGTCGTGTTTTTAGATGAATCCTTACTGTGTGTATTCAACATTACCCATTATGTATTCATTCATAGTCCATACTTTAGTCCATTAAGGAGTTGCAAATTCTGGCACTTATCATATCAGACGCCATCTTCTGGTGATAATACAGTAATTTGATAAAACTGTAATGCATTTGGAGCAAGCCTCACAGTGTATTTTTATAGCTGCAGTTGTGCTCTTGTTTACTGAGGTTCATTATGGGATTGAATAACTTGATAATCTTCACTTAGGCATCAGAGACAACAAAAGATGACTGTCCCCTTAAATAGTGCACTATAAAGGCGGTCAAACGGATACCTCAAGTGGGTGAAACAATAACTGCAGGTACATTTGATGTCCAAATTTATTATTTCTTCCCACTTTAAAATTATTAATAATTTAATTATTTTAATAGTTCGTAACATAATAATCATAACATTATATAAAAGTCTCTTATAACATTAAAAATCCTAATTTCTGTGGTCAGTGTATTTTTGCCATCATCTATTACTCAAATGTTGATCATTAATCAAAATGTTGTTTTACTTTTATTTTGGTAGTATTTTTCTTATAATTATACAGCATTAAATTGTTAAAAAACAACTGTTATCTTATAAAAATGCATGTCTGTAAATCTTATGTCAACTATGTTACACTATGTAGCTTGCTTTGCCTTTAAACTGAATGATTTATCTCCCACAGCTTCGTAAGGTACATGAAATGATGCCATTTTCTCTCACTGATAAGATCTGAAGCACTGAAAAGTATGTGTGCTCTCTCTCTGACATAACCTTTATTATAGAGTCAGATCAGCCTCAAAATATAATACATTTACAAAATAAAATTCAGCACAATTCACATTTACAAAATCCAATTTGTCAATTTGTAAATACACAATTTGTGAATTCACAAGTAAAAATCATAAATATTTTCACCAAATGAACTGAATTTGCATATTTTTAAATCATAGTTTACATTAATAAATTTGATTTGTGTGTTTTAAATTGTGTTTTGCATTTACAAATTGGATTTGCATACTTTTGAATTGTGTTTCGAATTTACGACTTAAGGCAACGCAGTGGCGCAGTAGGTAGTGCTGTCGCCTCATGACAAGAAAGTTGCTGGTTTGAGCCTCGGCCTGGTCAGTTGGCGTTTCTGTGTGGAGTTTGCATGTTCTCCCTGCGTTCGCGTGGGTTTCCTCCAGGTGCTCCGGTTTCCCCCACAGTCCAAAGACATGCGGTACAGGTGAATTGGGTGGGCTAAATTGTTTGTAGTATATGAGTGTGAATGAGTGTGTATAGATGTTTCCCAGAGATGAGTTGCAGCTGGAAGGGCATCCGCTGCGTAAAACATTCAGCTGTGGTGACCCCAGTGGCACCCCAGATTAACAAAGGGACTAAGTCGAAAAGAAAATGAATGAGTGAATGAATTTACGAATTGGATTTGTGCATTTCTGAATCGTGTTTCGAATTTACAAATTGGATTTGTGCATTTCTGAATCGTGTTTCGAATTTACAAATTGGATTTGTGTATTTTTGAATCATGTTTTGAATTTATGAATTGGATTTGGGTATTTTTGAATCATGATTTGAATTTAGGAATTGGATTTGTGTATTTTTGAATCATGTTTTGAATTTATGAATTGGATTTGTGTATTTTTGAATCATGATTTGAATTTAGGAATTGGATTTGCATACGTTTAAATCGTGTTTCGAATTTACAAATTGGATTTGTGTATTTTTTAATCATGATTTGAATTTACGAATTGGATTTGTGTATTTTTGAATCGTGTTTTGAAATTACTAATTGGATTTGCATACTTTTGAATCTTGTTTTGATTTTACAAATTGGATATGTGTATTTTTAAATCATGTTTTGAATTTATGAATTTGATTTGCGTACTTTGAATCGTGTTTTAAATTTACGAATTGGATTTGTGTATTTTTGATTCGTGTTTTGAAGTTACGAATTAGATTTAGTAAATGTTAATTATGTTGTGGATGTATGAATTTTATTTTGTAAATGTATTATTTTTGACACAGATCTGGCTCCATATTTTTCATCATTCTGAAAAGACCTTACACTAAGAGTTATTTAGTAAAACGTTAAAACTTACCGCATTATCAAAAGGAAAACTTAATTTTTTACTCGTCACACAGTGTTAAACAGACTATTGATCATGATTATACATACATTTATTTACTTTAAGCAGGTATGCTAGCAAGTGGGATGCTTGTTGTTAAAAACTCAACCCAGGCTCATTATGGATACATACCCTAGTATACATTTACAGAAAGAGCGAAATAAGTTTTTTTGCAGTTTTCCTTTTCGTAAATCCACTAGAGGCCGCTGTGTACGCATTTTCAGATTTCAAATTTCTCTCAAGAGTGGCATTCACCACCAGAGGCCGCTGTAGACTGACTGACTGACCGACCAACCGATGACGCTGGACCTGAACCCCATTGTCGCAGTTGGCTCCGCTCTTCGTCTCAAGTCCTCCAAAATACGTGGCGAGCCTGATAACCTGGTAAAGTGGTAACATTGGAAAAGCCATCCACACTGAGGTACAGTAAGTGTTCAACCAGTAGAGAGAAAAGAAACAGAAGCAGTCAACAGGATCATACCGCCACGTAGCATTCGTTTTAAAGACGAATTGCAGCCATACGCACTTCTGGCTACATAATTTTGGCACTATCTGGCTGCATATTCACAATGAGCCTCTGTTGCAAAAACTGATTAGTTACAGATTTCTTTCTTCTTTTTTTTCAAATGCAAATCGTATCTATAATTCTAAAATCCCCACAGGTATAGCGGAACAGATGTGTTCTGTTCAGTTTAATATGGGAGTGTTAATCTAATCTCCAAACAGAAAAAAGTTCACTTCAAGAACTTCAAGAAGACATTTTCAATCTTACGGCAATCAACAATGATCATCTATTTGATTAGCTATGGATATAAAGCATGCAGACTTTGTTCAAACCACAGAACAACAAATGTCTTGTCCAAAACTCCACAATATACACAACCTTCCAGCCTATGCTGAACTCTTTATGTACATCAGTGGTTATTTGGGACAAACATAACGAGATTTATTAGAAAATTATCAACTTTTCCTTTAACCTATATGACCTTGTAGGTTGTTAGTCACTTTCTTAAAGAACCACTCTCAGCAACGTTTACTAAAACAGTACCCTTATACTGTCCACGAGTAACACATAATGCATAAATAAGGAATTCATGTCTTGTTAAAATGTAAACATTGATTAGACTGCAAATTCTTACAAGAACTTTGGCAAATATGTAAATGTACAAGTAAATTCTGAAATTTGTGTTTAAACAATAGTGTTGGGGAATAGCTAGCTACAAGTAGCTTAGCTAAAAAATTTAAAAATCAGTAGCTTGACAGTAGCTCAGCTAATTATGATACAATGTAGCTTTTCCAGTTGTGAACTACATTTTCCAGCAAGCAGCAGAGTGTCTGACTATAGCTACAATACATTTAATGAGCCGACAATGGTCTGAAGCAGCTTAGTGCAGTCTTACAAGACCACATGCTACAATACTGTACAGCCATCTATTGGTAAATCACTGTTTTACATGAATTTATTTATTTATTTACTGCTGTTGTATTGCAAATAATATTTTCAAGTAACATTGAAATTCAGTTGCCAATTAATTTGAAGTAAGAATGTTGTGAGGGCTTCAATACAATTTCTTACCAAAATGGAGCCATGTGTCACTTTTTGTTGAGAAAATTCTACCCTGTGCTTACTCTGAAAAACTCAAAATTACTTGCTCTACAAACAAGTGTGTTTATGAAATATACATAAAAAGTAGAATAATGTAATGAAAAAAATATAAGTTTGCAACATCAAGCAGAGTAACGCATCGCTTTTTAAAGTCTTAAAATTAATGGAAGTGAATGAGACCGGAAGTCTCAAGGCAAAAATATTCGGATGGCTGCGCCTGCTCATGAGTTAAGAATAAGGTTAATAGATTATGTAATTGTCACAACTCACCACTTTTACCTGTTTTATGAAGTTCTTGTCTATTGAAAGATCCCTTTTAGACAGACATTTTGTCAGTTGATCAATCAGCCTGAAAACAATCAAATCCAATGTGCTGTATTTTATCCCTCACAGCCAGGGCTTGAAATTAACTTCACTCAATGCTACAGCTTAGCTTTTTAACGAATAGGTTTAGCGAGTGAAAGGTTCAATAGGCCTTTTCACACGTACTGTACAGACTTTTAAAAAATTACCGGTAAGTTGTACCGAAGCAATCATGTGTGAACAGGCTCTGTTAAAAAAAAAAAAAAACTGGAGAATTTCTTCAGCCAATTTTCAGGAATGAGAAGTACTTTAAGAAAAAAATGTGGTGTGTAAACAGCTCATTTACTGATTTGAAAGGGGCCAATGACTCACTTTGTGTTTTTAAATGACCATCTATCTATCTATCTATCTATCTATCTATCTATCTATCTATCTATCTATCTATCTATCTATCTATCTATCTATCTATCTATCTATCTATCTATCTATCTATCTATCTATCTATCCATCCATCTATCCATCCATCCATCCATCCATCCATCCATCCATCCATCCATCCATCCATCCATCCATCCATCCATCCATCCATCCATCCATCCGTATAGTATTTCTTTGTTCGATTCCAGGAGAGTGTGTCTGAATCATGGGAGCAGCGGTCATGCTGTGGACACAGGGAGGAATATTTCACAGCACTATCTCTGCCTGCTTTACAATGCCCCGCTTCTGCTCGTAAAAATGAACTATGGCAATGCTGAGTGGAAATACATTACCACCATAAAGCACTTCACCACGCCTGCAGAACACACCCCTCACACACACAACGCACACTCGCCTTTGTTGATGATTACTTGTTAAAAGACGGACTGGGATGAAATAAAACAAAGGCCATAGTCACTGACTATCTGGAGGCTTGTTACAGTGACAAAGCAAAGGCAGTTCCGCAACTCAAAGACCCATAACAATCCTTCATTGCATCATTGTGGCCATTATTGTGTCAGCATGACAGTATAACATACACAACGCTGCTCAAAACCATGAAACGCCACAATACAGACAATTCCAGTGTCTTTAATTCATCAGAGATTTAAAATACACTAATAATAATTTCTTGTAGAATCGCCAGTAACTTACTGTAAATCAATTACAGCAAAAATAATGCATTTACTTTGACAGCACCATTTATCTTGTATGCATTTACAGGATTGTACTGTATGTACACTACCTGACAAAAGTCTTGTCGTCGATCCCCTTCTAGTTGACCATTTGGAAAAGTAGTGGCAGAAGGTAGATTTTTCCAGTGAATCGTCTGTTGAACTTTATCCCAATCATCACAAATACTGTAGAAAACCTATTGGAGCCCACATAGACCCAAGATTCTCACCGAAATCAGTGGATGGCAACATCAACAGCCTGAGGTATCTAGACATTTGTGCTGCCCATTACATTACAAATCACAGGAGACGGCAATTTCTTCAGCAGGATAGCGCTGCTTCTCATACTTCAGCCTCCACATCAAAGTTTCTAAAAGCAAAGAAGCTCAAGGTGCTCCAGGATTGGCCAGCCCAGTCACCAGACATGAACATTATTAAACATGTCTGGGGTAAGATGAAGGCGGAGGCATTGAAGGTGAATCCAAAGAATCTTGATGAACTCTGGGAGTCCTGCAAGAACGCCTACTTTGCCAGACTTTTGTCAGATAGTGTATATCTTTACTGTAAAATATACAGTAAGTTTCACAACGTAATTTTAAAATACAGTATTATACTGCATTACCTACGTAAAAATACAGTTCATATTGCAGTTAAATTCTGAGTCATTTACAAAAATCATTGACAATGTATATAAAATAACCCATTATAAAAAAACCCTCACACACTCCCATTTTTTTATTTGCTAATATTTCCATTTCTGCTTACTTCACCTATTTCGATGTCTGCATCACATTCCTATATAAGCTCTAGCATTGCGCAGCTAATTTCTTCCACTTAGTTTGCTGATAAAGTTTTGAGGCGGTTTAAATCCAGAGAGCACTGATAACAGAGGCACTTTTGCTTCAGCGTTTAACTAACCTGAAACACGGCAGCCTATTTTACGAAAAAGCACTGCATTCATTAAATCATCAGTGAGTCTCTGACACCTCCTGTGTGACTTCTGACAGATATAAGGATGATGAGGCTGTCTAAATGAGCCTGAGGAACGGCAGGAGGATATTAATAACTTCCTTTTACAGGATTTTCCTTAAACCATTTTTTTTTTGCAGGCTTTCTATAATGATTCATATCTGGAAGGTTTGCATGAATGTGCAGATTCAAATCTAAGAAGTAGTACATTTATACCCTTAATTCGATGTGAACACCTGTACGCTTTCCGGGAACAGATTAAATGGGACATATTTTACACTTGTCACATTTAAAAGTATATATTTTTTTTTTCAGGGTTTCTTACATCGAAAGTAGACAAAAAAAAACAACAACAATAAAAAAAAAAAACGTGTTAGCATTTGCTATTTTTGTGACTGACCTTATTGCATTTGAATTTGTAGTCATCTTCCTTTGCTATTGAATTTATGTGAGGTGAGTATTTAAATGAATGCAACTAGAATTACTAAAGTTTGTGATTTTGAATCTACTGAAATTTGTGCCATTACTTATACCCTGCAAAAAGCATGTCCTAACCCATTTTGTTGTCATTAGATGACCCTATTGCTAATCCTAGATCCCAAAGAAAAACTTTGTGAGAGATCCTCCGTCACCATGCTCATAGAAACACCAAATAACCCTGTAATGATTTACTCCTTTTCTAGGGATGTACTGTAAAAAAAAAAAAAAAAAAAAAAGAATTGAATTAATTTTTTATTTTATTCTGAGAATTCCTCTGCATAGACTACACCCCATTTTGAAAATGAATATTTTTTATCAATTTCTCAGTGAATATAGCCATTGTATTTCGGTGCATTTGACCAAAACAGATTTATTGAACAAATATATTTATTAAAATAATATTTTAGTCACCAAACATATTTAGAAATTGAAAGGTAACACAAATAAATTTAAGCAAAATATTGCGAAGAAAAATACAACCTACAAAAACTCGATTGTTTTGCTTCTCTTGATTTTTCCTCTTTTTTTATTTTTCTGTAACATATACATTTGGGTGTACTCGTTTTTTTACCATATTCATAAGTTATTTTGTTAGATAAGCTCCAGATTTGGCTTCAGTACTGACTGATCTAATGTATATGCACAAATATAATATTGTATAGCTTCCTATTAAAATAGGAAAGATAGATTTGTAAGGGGTGTAGTTAATAGTATAATAATAGTAAATTGATTTTAAAAATGTGTATGTGTTATGAAGCGGATGCTGAAAACAAAGGTGCGGATCCAAATGCATTGTATTACATACAAGTAATACAAGGCATACAAGCAAAGGTCAAAAACAGGAGCAAAACAGGGGCATGAGGGTATTTCAATAAACATCACAATACAGGCAATCAAAACACAGGAAAACAAATAAGGAAAAACACTTCGTAATGTTCATAGAAGAAACAAGACTCAGCGATGTGAGTGTGAAAGTGACGTGTACTGTATATATAATTCACACAGTTGGATAGTAGTGTCGCTACAAGTAGTGACGCTACTAGCCTAACAACATTTCCTAGTGGCTTCGATTTAAAAATTAAAATTACCAAAATAGCTTACATGTATTTTTTATTGCAATATTTTTATTGCAACAAAAAATAGTTTAGATGTAGCTAAGCTACTTTTGTCACATAGCTTTTAGCTTAGCTTGCTACTTTTCCCAGAGGGTAGCTTTTGGTGTAGTTGAGCTACATTTTAAGTAGAGTAGCTAATAGCTTATCTCACTACATTTTTCAAGTAGCTTGCCCAACACTGATAATCCATCAATTTTAAATGTTGTAAATAGATCTGTATTAAACTAACCATACACATAGGTTATTACTAAAATTAGAAAACAATACACAAAAAATGATAGAAAAGCCTAAGCCTAATAGACAAACAATAGGATAAATACAATATGCAAAAACAGATGCAAACGAAAAAAAATTGTACCTCAAAGGTAAAATGAATAGCCTATGCAGAAATTAAATAATGTAAACCAATAAAATAACATTGCAAAGTCCTCACTGTGTTAATTAAATATATACAGATTCTTATTAAAGTTATTCAGTCAAGCTGAGCAATGATTATCATCCCATTTGCTTTAGTTGCTTGATTAATATTAAACATGAATGAGAGCAGCGGGTTTATTAGGCTGCTGTCACTTTAAAACTGAATGCACAGATCTGATATACTGTCAAGAATTTGATTACTTTCTGATCAGTTTATGCTCACTTCCGACATTAACTTAAAGTGTTTAATTCCAAACTGGATGCATTCTTGTGAGCATGTATACAATAAAATATACAACTATAGCTCAAAGTACTCAATATTTGTGCATGTTTCTCAGGTGAACTATCTCTTCACCACTAAATAGTCTTAACTCTTTTTTATTTATTTATTTATTGCATAATATTTTATTTAGTGCATCCAGCAGGAGATTGTATATTATAACATGATTTTGGACAGATACAAGAGCTTTGTTAGAAGGGTAAGTTTAAAAAAAATATCCTAAATTTTGAATAAAATAAAATAAAATAAAAAAATAAATAAATAAATAAAAAAAAAAAATAAATAAAATAAAAAAATAAATAAATAAAAAAAATAAAATAAAAAAAATAAAAAAAATAAATAAATAAAATAAATAAATAAATAAAATAAATAATAAAAAAAAAAAAATAAATAAAATAAAATAAAATAAAATAAAAACCCAAAAGCAAAAATAATCCTAAGTCTAATTTGAACACGTAGTTACATGATTTTACATGAATGCTTTGTAAGAAGGGTGATAAAAATAAATACATAAATAAACAAATAAATAAATACAATTAAATCAAATTATATAAAATTAACCCCAACAGCAAAAATAAAACGTTTTAACAGTTACATGATTTTGGACTCATGAGTGCTTTGTAAGAGTAGTAATAAAAATAAATAAACAAATAAATAAATAAAAAAAATACATAAAATAAAAAATAAATAAACAATAAAATAAATAAATAAATAAAATAAATAATTAAAACCCAAATAATAAAGAGTAGAGTAATAGAGTAATAAAAATAAATAAATAAACAAAATAAATAAAATAAAATAAAATAAAATAAAATAAAACAAAACAAAACAAAATTAAATTAAATTAAATTAAATTAAATTAAATTAAATTAAATTAAATTAAATTATTAAAACCCAAGTAACAAAGAGTAGAGTAAGAGTAATAAAAATAAATAAATAAACAAAATAAATAAAATAAAATTAAATTAAATTAAATTATAAAATAAAATAAAATAAATAATTAAAACCCAAGTAATAAAGAGTAATAGAGTAATAAAAATAAATTAATAAACTAAATAAAATAAAATAAAATAAAATGAAATAAAATAAAATTAAATTAAATTAAATTAAATTAAATTAAATTAAATTAAATTAAATTAAATTAAATTAAATTAAATTAAATTAAATTAAATTAAATTAAATTAAATTAAATTAAATTAAATTAAAATAGTTGAAACCCAAAAGCAAAATTTTTTACTCTTTTATTTTTAACAAGTAACAGTTATTTTATATATAGTAATGATTTTGGACTCATAGGAGTCCTTTGTAAGAAGAGTAACTTTAAAGTCACCCTCAACCGGAAGCTGCAATCATTATTTTTTTTCGTATTGTGACACAGTTTCTAGACAAATGCAATTTTAAATGAGCAAACAAAGGACATGGCTTGTTTTTTCTGCCATGTGCTGAATAAAGTAGGCATTTCATTCAGAAATATTGGGAAAGGGGGTTTAGAAGAGTTATTACAACCTAACAGACTCCTCCTGCTCACCATTTCTGTATATACTGTAATTGCATAAAATTAAAACAAACTAAAATTTAAAAACCCAAAAGCAAAAATAAACACAAGATACTAATCACACAGCCCTAGTCAATAAGTCATCTTTCAGTGGCCATATGCAGCTTGTGTACTTTGTGTATAGAGAGGCCCATCCCTGGATTATCATCAGCTCTGCTTATTTGCAACACTATGTTGATTTGCACTGTTCTTTTGTTAGATTATGTTGGTAATTATGGAAATGAGCTGCTGTGTTTGTGTTCTTCAGCTTGTGTACTGGCAGATCACAAAATTTACCACTCCATCAACACGTTTATGGGATTGTGTTTTATGTTTAGTAAATCTGCCCTATAATGTACTGTGCAGTCTAAAACAAAACAGTGATGTGAGGCAAACGAGTTCATTTCACACAAATAAGATTGAAAGTTCGTTTTAATAGAAAAAGGCTAACACTTCATTTGAAGAGGAGTTCATAAGGCTGTCATGGAACCATTATAATCATGACACATTTTATGCATGCTAATAACAAGTGGCGTTTGCACAGTTATGTCATTTTACATGCAAAGATGACATTGTTATGACAAATGCATTACAACTAGTTTTTGTCTTTGTCATGACAACTTGACACTATCAAGACAACATAACTCGTCATACATATGTCATAAACATGATTGTCATGAGGCCATTATAAATGTCAGTAATTTTATACAAGCATCATTAATACTGTATAGTTTTTACCTCAATTACAGTGGTACAAGCTGAATTTGACATTAAAATGTCATTAAAATTTAATGAAGCTCTTAAAAAATAATTTGACGTGAGTAACGACACTTTTAATGAGACATTTTAATGACAAATACAGTTTGTTTTACTAATAAAGTGATCAGAAAAATACTCAGCACACAAATAAAATGGCCTCACGAGAATCTTGAAAATCACATTTATGACAAGTATGTTTTCTTGATAAAGTCAAGTTGTCATGACAAAGACAAAATCAGGTGGTGAAGTATTTGTTTGTCAAGTTTTGTAATCAAACAATGTAATCTTTGCATTGAAAATGACATCACTGAGTAAATGACACTTAATAACATGTAATACTTACACATGTCATCTTATGAAAAGTAAAGTGTTACCAAATAAATGGTAATCTGAACTTTAGATTTGATTGTATTAAAGTGAATTTAAACTGAGCTGACACAAATTTCTAATTCCACCCGCTTCAAATGTTATCACTCAATTAAATGGGTGTTATCAGTGGTTATCAGCTGATAGATATGGGCCAGTAGGGGCCTTCTGCTGTTATCTTCCATCCGCATGTTTAATCAGCTATACTAATAGAGAAGTGTCCAGATCCGGATCTGTTTTTACATGACTGTGACGGTTGGGTTTAGGATTGGGCAGTGGCGGTTCTAGACCAGAGTGACTGGGGGGGCCGGGCAGGGGCCACTTGTACTTTTAGGGGGCACACTTTAACATACATCACAAACTACTTCAACAATTATTTGAAGTCATTTTTTTCATGCATCACTGTGCGGTCTTTATAAACAAGACAAATAACTCTCTACTAGCCGGGCTTCCAGCTAACTCTATCAAACCTCTTCATCTGCTTCAGAACGCAGCAGCACGAGCGGTCTTTGATGAACCCAAAAGAGCACATGTCACTCCGCTACTCACCCGTTTGCACTGGCTGCCAGTTGCTGCTCGCATCAAATTCAAAGCTCTGATGTTTGCTTTCAAAGCGACCTCTGGCTTTGCTCCTTCTTATCTGCTCTCACTTCTGCAGATTTACGTGCCCTCCAGAAACTTGCGTTCTGTGAATGAACGTCGCCTCGTGGTTCCATCCCTATGAGGGAAGAAATCACTTTCCCGAACTCTCGCATTCAATCTGGCCAGTTGGTGGAATGAACTCCCTAACTGCATCAGAACGGCAGAGTCACTTGCTGTCTTCAAGAAACGACTAAAAACTCAACTATTTAGTCTCCACTTTCCTTCCTAATCTGTAACTGCCTCTCTGGCTATACCACTAACTGTACTCTCTCTCTCTCTCTCTCTCTAAAAAAAAAAAAAAACACATTACTAATGCTTTGCTTCTTAGACTTTACACACCTGAAACTTGCCTATAGCACTTATTCACTGTTGCTCTTATAGTTGTGTAAATTGCTTCCTTGTCCTCATTTGTGAGTCGCTTTGCATAAAAGCGTCTGCTAAATGACTAAATGTAATTGTAACTTAAACTCAAAATAATCTTCCTTGTTAATTTATTTGGATAACACCTTTCTAACATTCAAGTACATCAAGGCACATTTTTGTAGCTGTAAACTTTAACATGCAGTTGAAGTCATTTTTTTGCCTTTCCATTAATTTAAAATAATGTTTTCTAAATGATCTTTAACAAACCAAGGAGATTTTCACAGTATTCCCTGTAAAACAAAAATAGTTCTGTAGTAGTTGTATTGAATAAAAGCAGTTTTTAATGTTTTAAAAAAATATTTTAAAGGTCAGTATTATTAGCCTGCTTAAGAAATATTTACTGTATATTTTTGATTGTCTGCACAACAAACCAGTTATAAAATAACTTGACTTCTAACTTTCCTAGCTAACATAACCTAGTGAAGTATTTAAATTACATTTTAATCTGAATCAAAGACTTTACTAAAAGGGACTTTGTCTGAATACAACTATCTTGCAAAATAACCAGTAAAATATTATGCACTGACTATCACTATGGCAAAGATAAAAAAATTGTTTTTAGAAATTAGTTAGTAAAACTATTATGTTTAAAAACGTTTTGTAAATAAATCAAATATTGAAGACTTGTGCTTTGTCAGGACTGAAATTTAAAATGAATGAAGGCAAACCTAAACGAGTTGAATATGACTTTTACATGAGCGTGACTGAAAACGACATTTAATTAATGTGTTTCATCAATCTGTTCTCCGGGACTTGTCGACTATTTGTAAATTCAACACTGTATTTCCTAATGCATATATTAACTTTTACAATAACTGAACTAAAGGGTGACGCAGTGGTGCAGTGCTGTCGCCTCACAGCAAGAAAGTCGCTGGTTCGAGCCTCGGCTGGGTCAGTTGGCATTTCTGTGTGGAGTTTGCATGTTCTCCCTGCGTTCGCGTGGGTTTCCTCCGGGTGTTTCATTGGTGGTTCATTCCGCTGTGGTGACCCCGGGTTAATAAAGGGACTATGCTGAAAAGAAAATGAATGAATGATGAATAACTGAACTAGTGTTTTCACAATGCTGGAATGTCCAACTTCGAGATGATACCTTGAAAAAATATCAACATTCCAATATTTTCTATATTTTGTGTTATTAAAATAAATCTTAATATTATTATTGATTATTATTTAATGCACCAGCAAAAATATGGACATTAGTATTTTTTAATAAACAATTTTTTGAACAGCAGTTCTTTGCATATTAGCCTACTTGTTAGTGGTAGATAGCTAATTTCCATTTATAGCCTATCAAAACATGTTTCAGTGTTTCTTTAGCCTATAAAACATATAACATGTTTTAATCTATGCATTTAAGATCTAGTGTTTATATGTTTTAGACGTTTTTCCCTTGTTAGTTGAAAAGTCCAAAAAGTGAGGAAGATCACAAATAATAATTTGAGAGATTTAAATAGACAGCTCATAACAGCTCATTTCAGTGCAAAATACGGAAAATAACTGTAACAGATCTAACCTTTGTTTTCGAGAAACTAATCAGTGTCTGAAATCTCAGCACACACCCTCATTCACTAGTTCCTAAATTAGTCAATTAGTTTAGTCCACTAGACAGAGTGAATGACCACAAATAAGTGAATTATTGAACACTTGCAGCTAACAAGCACAATCACTGAAGGAAAGAACAAGAAATAAAACTACAGACACAGCCTCACACCAAACCAACTGAATTAAAACAGAGAATTAAACAACTCCATTAAATAACAGCATTAGCAGCTTCACTGATTATAGTTTGATTCAATTCTCTCATATCTGCAAGAATATTTGATAATTAACAGAGGTTTATATTTAATTGAAAATGTTTGATTGGACCTCACCATCATGGAGATCAGAGGCTGCATTAGTTGAGCTCTTAAACCGTCACTCTTACATCTTGTTGGTTCTTTGGCTGTTATAACTATGTTTCTGAAACTCATCAGTTACAGCAAGAAAAGCAAAGAAAACTTTTATGTTTAATTACGGAATTGAGTTAATAAGTCACAAAAAAAATTGCAATTTATTATGTTAAAATTTATATGATGTTGGGACAGAAGAACAGCTTCCAGAAGCGTCAACTAACAATTATGAAGGAATTAGTTATTAGAGTTTCATGCAGAAAACCTAGGGAGCTTCAGCTAAGACACACAGACATCAAGAATCAGGATATGAACCTCAACCATGGTTGCTAAAAAAAAAGCTGCTTAATTCTTTCATGCTGGGTGCCAGCATAGTACAAAAAACTCCCAGCGTGAATAAATTATGCAGCTTTATGCTCTTAACATTTCTTTCTTTGCCTTTAGTTTAATTTGTTTTTGGGGTGTAATATTTCCGTAGAGTGTCTTGTATTGTTCTGGGTTGTTTTTTTTATTTGATTATTATTTTTTGTTTGTTACCATTATTGAGATTCAAAGACTAGTTGTTGACATCTGTGTGTTTTCGAGTTCTGCCATAGTTCAAACATTCTCATGATGACTGGTGTACTTAGACCTGTTAAATTGTCATTGATTGCTGAAGTTCCAGTGGTTTCATTTATATATTTTATTCAATTCTGATACTTAAGATGATATTTAACAAGGCAAGGGTAGCTTTGATATGATAATTATTCTTATCACACTTAATTTTTTGTTTATTTGGCTTTTCTTGCTAAACAAATAGTGTGATTAACAGAATTAATTATTGCAACCAAAGTACAAACTAGTTTAAATTTAGAAGTTGAAGATCCCGACTAAAGCAGGCTCTGTCCTCCATCATGGTGACTTCAAATGAACAACAACAATTTCATTGAGAGCTTTTGTTCATGTGACAGAAATAAGTGAAGCTCCTGATGTTTGTGGAGTTGTTTAATGATCTCTACTGACATCTTGAGAAATAAAAGTTTAATAGTGTAATTTGTTTTATTTTTGTTAATTATTATTTTTATTTAGAGTTTTATTCTCAGTTGATTTCATCTTTGATTTTGGCTGTAATGTGTGTTATTTAGTCTTGTTGTTCTTTCCTTCAGTGATTCTGCTTGTTAAAGCTACGGTCACACCGGGCTTTGTGTGCGAAATTCTGTCGTGCGGCGCTGCGAAAAGGGGCGGGATTAAACAAGCTTATTAGACATTTAAAAAAGCAAGCAATTGCTCCATGTTTTACATTTTTGCCCAGAGAAGTCCTGTTTTGATCCTCGATTGGTCTCACGCAGTCAAGTGATGCGATTTAGCAGGTTAAGCTACGGTCACACCGGGCTTTGTGTGTGCGAAATTCTGTCGTGCTGCGCTGCGAAAAGGGGCGGGATTAAACAAGCCTAGACATTTTAAAAAGCCAGCGATTGCTCCATGTTTTAAATTTCTGTCCAGAGAGGTCCTGTTTTGATCCTCGATTGGTTCCATGCAGCCAAGTGATGCGATTTCGCAGGTTAGAGTTCACCAAGCTTGAACTTTGCACCGCAGCAACCTGCGAAACTTAACGCATGACCCCGCGTTTCCGGTCTGACGCATTCGCGTGCGTATGAATGGAAGTCTATGGGAAGAAAAGTCAAGTGTGACCGCAGCTTAAGAGTTCACCAAGCTTGAACTTTGCACTGCAGCAACCTGCGAAACTTAACGCATGACCCCGCGTTTCCGGTCCGACGCATTCGTATGAATGGAAGTCTATGGGAGGAAAAGTCAAGTGTGACCGCACCTTAACACTTGTTCATCAATAATTATTAATCCTCCTTAAAGGTGCAGTCACACTGGGCTTTTCCTCCCATAGACTTCCATTCAAACGCACGCGAATGCGTCAGACCGGAAACGCAGGGTCATGCCTCAAGTTTCGCATGTTGCTGCAGTGCAAAGTTCAAGCTTGGTGAACTCTGACCTGCGAAATCGCATCACTTGACTGCGGGAGATCAATCGAGGATCAAAACATGACCTCTCTGGACGGAAATTTAAAATATTGAGCAATCGCTGGCTTTTTTAAATGTCTAATAAGCTTGTTTAATCCCGCCCCTTTTCGCAGCGCCGCACGACAGAATTTCGCACACACAAAGCCAAGTGTGACCGCAGCTTTAATTAGACACTTAATTATCTCATTAACTTCATTAACCACAGCTGCCAGTATTTTTTTTGTAAAATCAGGAAAAATAACAGCAAAATACTGTAAAATATTTTTGTTTCACCATTGTGGAGGATATTAGCATCTGTGTGCAAGATCAAGATGAACTAAGAGAATCAGATGTTATGCTGCATCTCCTTTTGTTTAAATGTGACTGTGTAGTAACTAACGCAGTAAAAGTCTGTTTGTTAATTACAGTCACACATGAACACAATAATGCATTTAATGACTTTACATCGTTTAAAAAAGTTTTTGTAGGGAACTGATGTACAATGGTTCTCAATATCAATCTGCTCAGATATATTACTTAGACATTTAAAATGTTGATTTTAATGCCAGTAAATGCCAGTTAAAACGTACTTGCTTTCTGCAAATATAAATACTCAAAGGTTTGTAAATGATCATTGCATCAGTTAATGAATAAAATGTTCTCTTGTTAAAAATACAACATTTTTCTGTAAAAACCACAGCTGCCAGTATTTTTACGTAAATTTTACAGAATTTTTTTTTACAGTGTATGTAACACTTTGCACCAAGGTTATGTTTTGGATTTTTTATTAGTTTTAGTTTCTATTTCGTTTTGACTTTTTGTTTTTAAATTCAGCTAGTTTTAATTAGTTTCAGCAGGCAAAGCCAGGAACAAAAATATTGTTATTCCATTTCCTTCAAAATAATTACAAACATCAATGTGTCATCTTAAAATAATTAAATATTTTTATAAAATATAAAAATAAAATATATTTTTTTAATAAAATAATGCCTAACATCTGCATTTGGGCTGTTTGAGCTGTTTCTGTCTTTTAAAACAACATAAGTTCTGCGAAAAAATTGTGTTCTCCCGATTGCGAAGTGAAAGTGAGGTGCAGCTTAGCAGGTAGTTTAGTAGCCAAACTCATACACATTTATAGACTGTATTACCTAAAATATCACAATTTTAGGTTATGACATCATAAAATATGATGATATATAGGCCTATTCTATAATTAATTGTAATATGCAATAGAAGCTTTAAATATAAATATGATGTGACAATGTTTTAATAGGCCATGAAAATGGTCGGTATGACTGATGTGGCCATTAGTTAGAATTCTGGTATAGTCTGCAGAGGTGTAGATTTAGGGTGGACGGAGGGAGGGGATGTGTCCCCACCAATATCCTCCAACCATTGAAATGTCCCCACCAATAAATTAATCCACTTAAAAAAATCAGTGGATGACAGCCTTACTCACTGAGCCTACTAGTAGGCGTAGAAGGTCCCTATTGGCCTATATCTATTAGCTGATAACCACTGATAACGCCCATTTAATCGAGTGGTAACATTCAAATTGTTTGCTAATTCTCAAAAAATCAGATTGTATAAGGAAAAACATTTTGAAATCAGGTGTTATTGTGTGTATGTGCTTGTGTAAGATTAACTATGATAAATAAATTCATCTTTTAATGATGTGCTATGTTGGGATTTACAGTTTATTGTGCTGGAAAAAATAGCAAATATTGCTAAATAATGATCCACAAATACAGTATACACACTATAGGAAGTTGCTGGGTTGTTTAAATACAACTTTGGGTCAAATACCACTCCACTCATTACAATTTTATTGCAGAACAAAATAAAAATATAAAGTTCTTCTAAAACAAAATAGTTTATATAAAACACGTTGGTAACCCATTTTTGCTCATGACCTATACATGTACACTCTAAAACAGTGGTCTCCAACATTTTTATCACTGCAGACCGGTCAACGACTGACAATTTTAGCACAGTGGGGTGGGGGGGTGCAGGGTTGCAAGGTGACCATCAACCATTTCTCAGAGGATTTTATCAGCTGACAAAACATTGCTGCAGCTCTGATACAAGTTTTATTTATGGAGAAAAGTAAAAATCACTGCAGTGTTTTGTGGTTGTCTGAGATAATTAGTCTACCAAAATGTCTATATTTCATGCAAAATATGAAGCTTATCGGTCAGTTCTTGTCATGTGACTCGTGGTGTGCTCGCGCATGCCTCCATTGAAAATAACGAACTTGAACATGGAAAGATGTGATATGTAAACAGCCACCGTCATTTGTGATCAGTTGATCTTCCTGCACAGACATGCTTAATTCACCTGATTTGTTGACAAATTGGGTAACGCAGTGGCGCAGTAGTAGTGCTGTCGCCTCACAGCAAGAAGGTCGCTGGTTTGAGCCTCGGCTGGGTCAGTTGGCGTTTCTGTGTGGAGTTTGCATGTTCTCCCTGTGTTTGTGTGGGTTTCCTCCGGGTGCTCCGGTTTCCCCCACAGTCCAAAGACATGTGGTACAGGTGAATTGGGTAGGCTAAATTGTCTCTAGTGTTTGTGTGTGAATGAGTGTGTATGGATTTTTCCCAGAGAGTGGTTGCAGCTGGAAGGGCATCCGCTGCGTAAAACATGTGCTGGATAAGTTGGTGGTTCATTCCGCTGTGGTGACCCTGGATTAATAAAGGGACTAAGCCGAAAAGAAAATGAATGATTGAATGAATGTTGACAAATTGGTCGCTGATTTCCTTTGCCTTTTCCTCTTCGCAAAGAAACTTTCCAAAAACCTCTGTTTTTTATTAAATTTGCTAGTTTCTGGGTTAAATTTTGCCGCTTACGTGGCCGAGATATAACCGAGAGAATACGGTCAGTTTTTAAAATAAAAGATCATCAGACTCAGATAATAAATAAAACGGAAATAATCAATGATTTCTTGTGTGGCCCAGTACCAATTGATCCACGGACCAGTACTGGTCTGCAGCCAGGGCGTTGAGGACCACTGCTCTAAAAAATGCTGGGTTATTTCAACCCAATTCTAAGTAAAATATGGGCAAAAACAACCAATTGGTAGTTTAAAAAATTTAACCCATGTTTTTTATTTGTCCATATTTTGCTCAATTTGGGTTGAAATAACTCAGCATTTTTAGAGTGTACATCCCTCTAAATAATGTTCCATTATATTTCTATGATATCCATCTCATATTTTCTAAGGGGTCAGATTCTGTCAGCTTGGCATGGTTCAGTTTGCCTCTACTGACAGAAGCTGTAACTGCTCCATTCATTTTCCTGCCAAAAAGCATCTCTCTTCACTGCAGTTCTAAAAAATTGCAGGGTATTATGTAAATATTTAATTATATTATAGTAGATATCTACTCCATGCCCATTTTCTTTGAAATGATCTTAAAAGCATGAAATGGGCTTATATTTATCCCTGTCTGCTGCCGTTGGCGTCACAGCTCATGCACCGACGGGACACTCATTAGTAAAGAGCTTGGGATTGGGGCATCAGTCAGTCAACATTGACATTACGTCATCTTCCAGAGGCTGGTCAGTCACATGACATGTACAGCTCAGCTGATTGGCTCTGACACAACTTAAAATTTTCACTATTTCTTATACAGTATATAATATTGGCACCCTTAGTAAATATAAGCAAAGAAGGCCAGAAGAAAACCCGAAGAAAAAAGGTGGTTTGAGTCATTCGATTCAATGCTCCTATTGTTTAACTGTTTAACTTTCATCGTAAGTGAAGCCGCACTGCAGGAAAGCGTCTGTAAACTTCTGACACTGCCAGAATTTAATCGCATCGGAAATCTGAACGCAACAGCCATAAACTGGCTGTCAGTGAACATGTCAAACAAACGGTCAATCAAAGATTTTAGACTAGGATTATAGGAATATTTTAGGATTTCCAAAATTAGTCTCCAAATCGTGCCCCGAAATAGCAAAGTGTGAACTGAGCTTTAGCCTTTGCGATGAATGACAGACCGAGTTTGTCTGTGTTTCCTCATATTTACAGCCCTGTGAAACAGAAGGTCATGATTGAACAATTTCCTGTTTCTCATCACCCAAAAAGAGCAAAATATCAATGGGACTACACTGATGTAATTTGAAGGATGATTTTATTTTATTTTTTGCTTATATGAATTGTGGCACGGATATATTATGTGACACATATATAACCCTTTCACACATAAGTTTTAAATACTTACACTGACCCCTCCAGTGTGAGTTTTTATATGTGGAGGTTATTTAGAACATGTCATTTGAAAGTTTCCATTATCATGTGACACACCACAACCCCGATGATTTATGCATATCATTTTTTGTTTCTTTTTTCCTTTTTTCCTTTTTTTTCTTTTATGCAAATTATATCTGAATCTTGTATATCTTGTAAAAATATCTCATATCCCATTCTCAAATGTGTACGAAAGCATTTTGTCACTTAAGCAGCTCAATAACAAACATATTGTTATTAGTCTGTGCTGCAATGGAGAAATTAGGGCTGCTGGATCTACAACATGGTAATTCATCAACTTTTTCCTAAAAAAACATGAAAGTGAGTTGCTGTTTAACAGGGAGAAGAATAGATTAACAGTTGTAGTGCATTAAACGGTGTTTCTGATATGAATAAAGCAATAGCCATATTTAAAAAATATATATATTATTGCTGTCTCCATACAGATGAGCATGACTTTTACAAAACTATGAATGTTAAATTTTGTTAGATTTTGTGTATTTAAATCTATGAAATCTAAAATAAATATTACTTTTTGAAAACACTTATAACATCAGATTTTTTTTTTATTATATTCAACTTTATTGTCATTGTGCAAAGTACAGAGCCAATGAAATACAGTTAGTGTCTAACCAGAAATGCAATAACAAACGTATAAATGATATAAATGTATGTAAATATGTATATACAACTTTATGGGTAAAGGGTGGAGGGTAGGAGGTAGCTGGGTGGCAAAAACCAGCTTAATGCAACTTCTGGAAATATAATACAAAGTTTAGGAGTATAGGGATATAGCCTATAGGGGAAATAAGTTTTAAAAATTTCATGTTTTTACTTGGCAATAATATTTCTAAAGAAGCTGTTAACATGGGGAAAACAGAACAAAACAAGCAATAAAACATACAAATAAATTACAACAAATAAAAATTTGTTGCGTAATAAAGAATGGAATGAGACAAGGAGAAAGTACTGAACTACTGAAATGTATTTAAAACTTTATCACCTCTCATATACAGAATGAAGTTACATGCATTGCTCAGGTGTGATTTCTTTCCCAGACTTCAACAGAGAGTACAAATCTTGATGGTTCTGTGAGTCTCGTCTATCAAATCTGATCTTTTTTTTTATATTGGATTCAAGTGAGGTGATTGGCTATAGCTTGATTTTACTCTATTGCTGCATTTTGGATCATTGTGTCAGTGAAATGTCCACCTTGGATTCCTCTTTATCATCCTGATAATGTAGATGTTGAACGGAAGCAGCTAGTATTCATTTTCAATGATGAAGGGCAGAGGGTTGCTGAATAACTACTGGGAGATTTCAGCTGCTGTCTGGGCTTTTACTGCCTTTCTACATCTCCCTTTCTTCATGTGTTCAATACTTTTCTTTGGTTGTTACCAACATCTGGTGAACATTTCAAGTAAACAACACCTTTTGAAATATGTTTTATGAGATAAATGGTGATGTTTTCCATACTTAATTTACCCAACTGTGTTTATGTCAAACCTTGGCATGAGCCATCAATGGAAAGCATATTTGAATTTAGCAGCTGACCATGTGACCCACCGAACATTATAATCACACCAGTGTGATTGCATGCCTCGAAGGGTTAACAAATATTTTAACAATATGTTTTTTGATAAAACTGTGCTGTAAGAGCAAAATGTTTTATTAATATTTTGAGCAAAAGGTAAAAATACATTTTTTATAGCTTTCTTTGTTCCTATTTAACAAGGGTGCCAATATTTGTACAATGCACTAAATACTTTATACAGTGTGACTGTTTGTTTACTTTAACAGAACACAGACACACAACCAAGCATTTAAATATCCATTAAGAAGCCAAAGACACACACAGCAAAACCTGCAGTTTTCTGTATTTCCGGCTCGTTGATCTTAACTGCGGGGTGGATCCTTTAGAAAATCTCATTCAGACGCTGATGAAATTCGGCCTTCCCAGTTGAGTGCACTGCCTGGCCAACTAATCACTCTAATTAGCTTAATTACTCAATTAGCTGCTCAGGTATAACCAGTTGCAGCATGTAAAACCCCTCAAGAATCCTGGGAAATGAAGGTCAAAAGAGTAAAGGTCTGCATTTCAGAGTTTTACAAAACGATTTTCAACTACAGGCAGGAAACTCGTGTTTGTTTGATATTTATTTATGATAACTGTACGCCTATATTCGGAAATACACATTGAAATGGTTTAATGTGCAGGTTTTTGAAAGAAAAATATATAGACACACACACACACACACACGCACACGCACACGCACACACACACACACACATATATATATGTATTACTTTAAACAGATATTTATTTTAACATTATTTAACATTTCCCCCAAGCCACTATCGCTCTGTTGTGCCCTGGGTGTGCCTGGACCCGTAAGCTTTGGAAATGCACATCTATAACAGCGATCTGAGTCTATGTTTGCTCCAAATAACGATGATTAAATGCTCAAAGAGAAGATATATTGAACTGGCAGCCATGTGGTCAGAAAGCATAAAGTGCAGCTCTTTTTGTAATTAATTTCCGTGACACTGCTGTTCAGCCACACCACATTAGTGGCTTTAAGAGCTTTGTAAGAAGCTTATGATACACACTTAAGAAATATTTGTTTACAGAGAGATAAAGGTAGATTCAAAGGATTAGAACATCAAAGTGCATCTCCCCCTCTCTCTCTTTCTCTCTCTCTCTACTGTAAAAAGCGGACAGAGTTCATACTGGCCACAAGCCATCAGCTTATTAGTCCTGACATTGCACTAATGAAGAGGAAAAATTCTGCTTCTTTACAATCCCCAGCAGCCTTCTGTTTCTGTCTGCCTTTCTCTCTCTCTCCTTTTCTCTCTCTCTCGCAGACGACCAGATTCTGACCAATTACACGAATCTATTACAGCAAAATGAAAACATCCAAATGTGCTTGTGTCTGGTCTTGCTTTTCCAACTTTCAAATGAAATTAGACACAAATTACATTTCAGAAACAGTGCTTCTGGAAATGGAAAGACACCAGCGGATTGCTTCTGCTTTACCCGAGGAAAGGTATACAGTTTTGTTGTCGCATAATGATCACAGTTGAATTAAACACAGGCAACAGTTATTATTAACATTTTTATTTACTTTAAAAAAAAATTGTTTGTATTTTTGCAGGCAAAACCCAGCTAAGCAATCAATGTGTCAAGGAAAGAAACAGATAAAACCTACAATAGCAACATCTCACAAAGCGAGATATAGTGTATAGTCTCAAATATTCCTCGTAATCAAACTTATAATCATGTTTTTAAACTTTTTTTTATGTGACCTGTCGACATGATACTGGTGAATTACAGACCTGGAGCAAACATATTTACATATTCATCTAAATGTTGTGTGATCTGTATCTAGACAATTGGTATCATTGATGAACTTTTCATCTGGATATATTGGAAGATTGATATTGGATGTTGGAAGACTGAATCACACTCAGTTATTATTTTGTTATGTACGAAGTAGTGCAAGCTCAAAAAAAAATCTGATTCTGGCTGCAGTTCATTTAATAGCCACTGGTGTCACTAATGACAATGGTTTCTAAATTCTACATAAAGGTCCCTTCAGATATTTCTTCAGATAAATAACATTTTGAATTGAAATTTAATTACTTACGTTTTGTTTGTTTTTAAATTCAACAGTACTTTTAGAGATCTGAGAGATCTAAGAAGTCCGTTTTTTGTTTATCTCTGGCAACACTGCTAATTCTAAACAGGAAGCAGCCAAGTTTGTCACTTTTTGATATCCACAGACAGTTGTGGTCTGTGCTATTTGCAGCATGTTTCTGTATTGCTAGCATTTGCATGTGCATGTGTTGTCAAACTGATGATGTTCTCTCTGTGTGTTAGTGATTGTCTATTTGAACGAGGTTTTCTTAACCACAGTAAGGGGTTTAAAATGATGTGTCAATTATAAGTAAGACAATGGCTTTTGCTTGAGCTGAACAGGTTTGAAGGAGATTTATGGAGAGAAAACAATGACAGAATTGTAAATATTTGGGCAAATTACATACCTGTTAACCCTCCTGTTATTTTCGGGAATCTCCAGTATTTTACAATTATATCCTGCTATCATTCTATAAAGGTATTTTCCCGCATTTCTCCCATATTTTCAATCTTTTTATGAAGGGTGGCAATAAACATTAAAGGGCCGATCCAACCTATACGCAACCTATAACACAGAGCCCCTTGCTCCTAAATGTGAATCTGTTCGGTGCTTTAATTTTAAGGCGTGAAAACACTTCGAAATACATATAAAAACGGCAGGATTCCCTTCCTTTCCATTGCAGGCGCCATCGCCCCTCTTATGCAATCCTAAAAACAGTGAGTTCATGTAGCGGTGCGTGATATAGTAATGATATATAGACGCTGTTTCCCAAATGAATTCTATGGAATAAAATTGCTGTCATAGATATTTTGTGCATACGTAAAAATCACGCATCTGTATTATAAAAACGTAAAGGAAAACGGAACATACTCATAATTTTATAACGGTGCAATTTCAAAATCTGCAATTAGAACAGACACAGATGGCACAAAGATTGAGACTTAATGAGGTCCATTTTCGCTGTGTTTCTTGGATATTTTAGAGAATCAAAATTAAGAACGGGCTGAGAATAGTGAGCTAAGTTATAGAATAACATCTCATAAGTCTCAACCTTTATTACAGCTCATGATGGACATTTCTCAAAGAGGTAATAACATAAATATTACCTGAGATGGTGTGTGGGAGCTCGAGTGCCCAGCCATTTTGCTCGGTGGGCTTCCTTCAGTCAGAATTTAAGATCACATCACGCAAGCGAACCGCTGCGATCGATGGCTCTCGCTTGTTTATTAATGCCTGTGTCAGGTTGTCGTGTCTGTGGTGAAACTGTATTTTGTGTTTGTAAAGTACACCCACCATAAATGTATAAGTCGTATACAAACAGACAAAGAAAATGTCGTATCTGTGTCTGTTCTAATTGCAGATTTTGGAATTGTACCCTCGTAAAATTATGAGTACGTTCCATTTTCCTTTACGTTTTTATAATTACAGATGTGTGAATTTTATTTAGGCACGAAATATTTATGCAGCGAGTTTATTCTATAGATTCTGTACACATGATTTGAAGCAGAGCAAAAGTGAAAACTCTGGTTTTTGGGTGCATGTTTGAACATACATATACACATAATAAAAATAATAATCACATCTATACATGTCGATCTTGGTGAGCTTTCTTTTAAACACGACATTTATTAAATAACATCTGTTATTTATGTAATCAAAATATAAATCTAAATGAGAGATTCATATGCTGCTTTTTAAAAAAATGGTTCAATTTTACAATGAGGAAAAGGTTAATGAGATTTGATAACTTGATTCAATTTCTTTTTAATAGTTATTAATTTTAATAGGCTAAACTGTTTGTTAATTTATTTGCAGCCTTTTCTAATGTATAATATGTATATAATTTGTAAATAAAAATAATAATAATAAACATAACTGTGGGGGGAGGGGGTTATCGCTTATTTTCACATCCCAATGTTGACAGGTATAAAATGTATGCTAAATCCGCTATAAATGACAATTAAAGGCTCAGTTATATTCTAAACAGGAAAAAAGAGAAAATAAATGATTTGAATAATTTCTATTCATTTGAAGACATACAAATGAAATTGTATTAAATGAAAAATAAATCTTTGCAATCTTAACTAAAATAAAGTTTTGTGTAGTTTAAACATCGCTAAATAACATTGAAATGTTGTATCATACTATATTATTAAATTAATATATTGTTGTTGTTTTGTCCAGTTTTATGTTGTATTTTGACACTCCTGTTATTTAGCAATGGTTAAACAATACAGTAATTTTACTTTTTAGATAAGATTGCAAAGAGGTATTGTTCATTTGATACTGAGCCTTTAATTGTCATTTACAACAGATTTTTAAAGTATAAATTGTCCTCATGTTAGATTAGGTCACAAAACTGGATGAAGTTAAGTTAGTAAAGCATTTATTAACATTCAAAATAACTTTTAGTATGCCTGAATAATCAAATATATAAATGTTGATTTTGACAGTTTATTAATGGTTTACTAACTTATTCTGAATGATCTTAAAAACCATCTACTATTCCTCAATTACAAATTTGTAAATAATGCAAAACGTCATTTAGTCATGAAAAATTAATCAGTAACAAAGTATGAAAATAAAATCATTAAGCACAGTATATATGTGCTTATGAGTCAAGAATAGAGCATTTGCAGGTAATTGCTAACTAATGTGTATTAATGTAGAGTTAAAGCTTAACAGATAACGAATTCACCATTTGCTAATGCTTATTAAATAATTTATGGTTGTTATAAAGTGTTACCCAATTTTATAATCTAGTTGATCAAAAGTGCCTTTCAGACAGAGGTTCAGCAGCCTTTGACTACATTTGTTCTCTTTAAAAGGGAAGTTCTTAGCTAATATGTAGCTTATATTTACAGAAGACAAATACTTTTTTTTATTTATTCTTATTTGTGTTTATTTATTAATAGTTTTGGTATTTATTTTCAGTATAAAATTACTTATGTTTAAAAGCCAAAAAAAAATATTTTTCTTTTTTTAATAGTTTTTTTTTTTTATTATTATTTTGTGCTGCATTATTTGGTTACTGAGCAGCAATAGGTAACACTTTAAAATATAAGGAGTTTTCATATGATTTTCTAAATCCTCAGACCATACCTGTCAACACCGGGATGTGAAAATAAGGGATATGCCCACCATAATAAGGGATATCGCCCCACCCACCCCCAATCCTAAAAAAATCCCTAATTACTAAATATGTTCTTCCGGAGCTGTAAATAAACAGTTAAACAGTCAGTAATATGTTTTAGTATTATTATTTACAAAAGAAAAAAAAAATAGTATACATTAGCAGCAAATACATTAGCAAACAGCTAAAATTAATACCTATTATAAAGAAATAGAATCAAGCTATCAAATCTCATTAATCTTTTCTTCACTGTATAACTTACACATTCTGATTAAAGAGCAACAAATGAATCACATTTATTTGGATTTTATGTTTGATTACATTAAATAACAGGTGTCACTTTAGAAATACACACATCTAACGTTATATTGAAAGCTTTCCTAACTCTTTATGCTCATTTAGGACAAAATTAGTTGTGTTTAAAAAAAAAAAACACTCCAAGATCGACATCTTTAGATGTTGTTATTATTATTAATTATGTGCATATGTCTGTTCAAACACACACCCAAAACCCAGACTTTTGCTCCGCTTCAAATCGCATGTACACAATCCGTTTGGGAAACGTCTATTTATCACTATGGAGCAGCTGACAGTCACACACTGCTATATGACTGTTTTGAGGATTGCATAGGAGGGACGTCGGCACTTGTATTAAAAAGGAAAAAGAATCCCATGCTGTTGTTTTTATATTGATTTCAGTGTTTTCATGCCTAAATAAAACGAAAGCAGAGAACAGATTCACAATAAAGAGGAAGGGGCGACCCCTGGTGGTTCGGCGGTATGGGTTTCGTATAGGGAGGATCGACTCTTCAATGTTTATTGCCACCCTTCAGAGAAAAACAGAAAATAAGGGAGAAATATGGGAAAACAATTTCACACGATGATAGCGAGATAGGACTGTAAGATACGGGAGAATCCTGGGAAAAACAGGAGGGTTGACAGGTATGCCTCAAACTACAATCGTACAATCAAAATATAATCATTGCATTCCTATTGTCAAGAGAAGTTCAGGTTTAATGTCCCAAAATGTCCCACCTGTGCCACATATTAATGATGCCATTTCAGTTAAAAATATTTGTTATAATTAAATTTAAATTACTTAAAATACAATATCCGACAGCTTATAGCAGTGCATACTGAATGATGCAGAACAGTAATATTTTATGGCCTTTGTACTGACAAAAATAACAAGCAAAATGCGAAATAAAAAAAAAGCATCTTCAATCGCCTCTGCACCACGTTCAGTATCCGCTCGTAATAGTTTTATCTACAAAAGCAGTCCTGCTCGACAAATTGATATTAACGCTAACGTCAATAATGATGAGAGACGCGCGCTATGCCATGTGAAGTTAGTGTTTGCCCCCGTGAATTCGCGGTAATTTGTCGCTTGGTCCCAATGCGGTAATGTGCCTTGAAAAAAAAGCAGATCTGACAGGATTTGCTTTGTGGATGAAAAGATGAAAAGGTGCGCTCTCTCTCTCTATCTCTCTCTCCCTGTCTGTCTTTCCCCCGTTCTTATTTTTTTATTATTATTGAGAGATCAAGTCGATGCGCTGGTGCAGCCTGCGGCGCGCTGGGCTAATGATGAAAGAGAGAGAGAGCATTTCTGCTTCCATCATGTGTGCAAATATATAGACGTGTGCGTGTGTGTGTGTGTGTGCGTGTGCGCGCAAGCTTCAAATCCACATGCAGTGTTAATCTGATGCTGTACTGAGAGGATAAGTGAGGACTGTGCGCGGGCAGAACAGCTCAGACTCTTGCGCATTTGAGTGACATAAACACGGCTCAATGTTGATCGATGCGCAGGCATCAGGCACCCCAGAGATGGATCGTCTACAGCTGCTGAAAACACTCCCGAGACTCTACGCCATCACACTGATAACACTCTAGCTATATCTCACATGCACAGCATATGCAGAAAACACGAGATATCCGGCGATCTCGATCTCACCCCGGCGGACATACGCACACTTGTGGCTACAAGCAAGAGCAAGGAGAATAGATCCTATACCAAAATTTGCAGTGTGTATATATACTTTTTGGATAATGATACCTTATTTTGCTGAGTGTGTTTTTGTGTCGATGGCTTAGCTGGTTTTGGCCTGACATGTATACAAAAATAAGACTCGCCAGTAGATGGCAGAAAAGCCCTGTCTTAATGAGCGATTCACTAAAACATGCATTCAAATGATTTGTTCAAAAGGTATACTCATTCAAGCAAGTGACACAATGGCTGTTTCTCAATATGCGTTCTTTAGCGAACTTGCGTTCTCATGTTCTCAATTAACATCATCAACAACTGCCAAAGTTCAGTTCCAATACTTAACACTGCAAAACGGAGGAGGTGTAAAAGGACGTGTTCTTAATATCGAGGATGCATCGATGCAGACTTGAGAACAAAATTCGCTCGAGAAGTCCCAGAAGTCATTGTGGCTGAGGCAGCATTTTATATAGATTTGATATTAATGTTCAGAGATATAACTTATTTGACTCAGGCATTTTCCTATACTGTAAAAATATGCAGGGTTCCACACAGTTCATTTATGTTGTCCCAACACAAATCAATTAAGTTAATTTAACGCTTTTAATAAATTTATGTGGATTGAACATAAAATATTAAGTTGTTCCAATGAAATCTAAAGAATTATGTTGTTTCAGCTCATTTTAATTATTTAGTTTAAACAAGTAAAAAAAAAGATTTTTTGAGTGTAAATGAGATAGTAAAACATGAAAATCTTTATAAAGGCATAAACATATTAAAGGTGTTTATTTGCTGAAATTACTAGTTTTATTTGAATTGTGCAACGTATATTTGTAAAGTCTTTATGCATAGTACATATTGTGAAAAGGTGCGGTCATGTGACCATCAGAAAGAACACAGCAGCTCATTTCTCATAGGAGGCGTTCTCTGTTCTCACGGCCTCCAGAGTCCGTTCTTTCGAGGTACGGTCTCCACAAGAACAGGAGTTGGTTCTCAGCGTTCTTGGAATTGAGAAACAGCCATTATTTAAGCAAGAGTCTTTATGAATGGATCATTGTACTGTTCTGTCAACAGATTTGTTCAAAAAAGCTGAATCATTCAGAAATACACCTCCACAGTGTTTTGTTCTGGCTTAAAATAAACAAAATTTTTTTTACAAAAAACCTTTCTCTAAATGCAAGTATATTTTATGTACAGTTGAAGTCAGAATTATTAGCCCCCCTGAATATTTAGCCCCATGTTTATTTTTCCCCCAATTTCTGTTTAACAGAGAAGATTTTTTTTCAACACATTTCTAAACTTAATAGTTTTAATAACTCATTTTTAATAACTGATTTATTTTATCTTTGGCTTGATGATGGTACATGATATTTGACTAGATATTTTTCAAGACACTTCTATACAGCTTAAAATGACATTTAATAGCTTAACTAGGTTAACTAGGCAGGTTAGGGTAATTATGCAAGTTATTGTATAACAATGTTTTGTTCTGTAGACTATCGAAAAAATATATAGAGCTTAAAGGGGCTAATAATTTTGACCTTAAAATAGATTTAAAAAAATAATAAAAACAGCTTTTATTCTAGCTGAAATACAACAAATAAGACTTTTTCCAGAAGAAAAAATATTTTTAGACATACTGTGAAAATTTTCCTCGGGAAAATTCATCATTTGGGAAATATTTAAAAAAGGAAAAAAATTCAAAGGGTGGCTAATAATTCTGACTTCAACTGTATATAACATTGTTATTTTATTAAAATTACGAAACACAAATGAGCTCTGAGTATTTCAGAATTTCTGAGTATTCACCTTCATCGGTGATCTAGCAACTTTACACTCTCCATGGGGGGTCTACACAATTATAGGCTCTATTCCAAAAAAGACAACAAAAATATGAAGAGAGTTATTTAAAGCTGAATTCTAAAATCTCAATAGAAGCTTTGAATGTAAACATCATGTCACAAACATTTAATTCGGTAAAGTCTTAAGAGAATGGTTAGAATGACACTATAGCCTTTCTAGTAGTTATAGATTTCTGGTAGTTCCAGTGTTAAATTATCGCTTGCTTAACTGTTGTACAAAAAAATAATTTCTTAACGGGGGCTATTAATATGAACATTAAAATGGTTTTAAAAGAAATTTAAAACTTTGTCTATTCTAGCTAAACTAAAAGCATTAAGACTTTTTCCAGAAGAAAAAAAATATTATGAATGAAACTTTTCTTGATCTATTAAAGGGCACCTATTTTATCCATTTTTAAAAAAATTATGTAAATCTTTTGTGTCTCCAGAATGTGTCTGTAAAGTTTCAGCTCAAAATACCCATCAGATTATTTATTATACCTTTTTAAATCTGGGAAATTTGAGCTGGTATAACATTGTAGCTGTTTTTGTTGCCTGTGCCTTTAATGCGAATTCCCGCCATTCCCACGTGCATGTTAGAGCAGTAGCCTTCACATACTGTAGATCAGTGTTTCCCAACCCTGTTCCTGAAGGCACACCAACAGTCCACATTTTCAACCTCTCCCTAATCAAACACACCTGAATCCTCTTATCATAACATCAGAAGAGACTCCAACACCTGAAGTTAATGGGTCAGAAAAAGGAGACATCCAAAATACGTACTGTTGGTGTGCCTCCAGGAACAGGGTTGGGAAACACTGCTGTAGATAAACAGCACAGTGGCAAACAAAAATAAAGCAGGTCTCCCTTACTACAGTAAGAACTTTCCCAGTGTTAATTTCTTATATTTGTTGTGGAGTTAATTCCACAACGCACACGCACTGTTTTCGCACAGCAAATGTGACAGGATACACGTTAATATCCACTGTTGTATGGGCATCCGTTAATCTATAAAATAACCAGATTTAACATCCACAAACCAGGATTGAAGCGTCTTCTTCTATAATTGTACTGACATGCGGCTTTGGATATGAATGATCGATTTTACTGTCTTTATTACATGCATTGTTTTAAATCATATATTAAACTTGTAAAACTCATTCTTGATCACATTTGATGATGATTGATGATCACAGAGAGCTGAACATATCATTTAATCCCAGTTGCTTTGTGCACCTCCTGTTTTGTTGATATCCGCGTTACAACAGAGACATGTTAATAAGCAGCTGTCAATTAATTCTGTGGGCGGGGAAACCACACTTCTACATCACGTTGCGGTGGGCCTCAGAATGGGAGGAATTTGAATCCTATTTAAAAAAAAGAGAGACTTATTGTCTTTATATCACTCCAATATAACTGTGGAAACACTATACATACACACAGTTCTTTTCAAACAGCTTACAAAAGATGATTTTCATCATAGGTGCCCTTTTAGCATCATTTGGGAACAAGAATAACTATTTCATGGGAGGGATAATAATTTTGCCCTCAACTGTATGTGTGTTCTTATATAGCCATATATCAGATTTTCATCATGTATAAACAGAGGCCTACACACATCATTTGTTAATATCTATAGTACAGCAAAGCTTTGCTAATGATCCTGTGCAGTACACTGTGTGGTTTGTGTTTGTCATGTTAACCGTCAAGCAGAGGAAGATCGCAGCTCGTGAGATGGTGGCTTATATAAGGTCAGGTCTGGTCTTCACAGATCAAAGCTCAGATCACATCACTCAGAGGAGGAGAGAGAGCCGAGCTTCACAGAGAAAAGTCAAGAAAGTTCTTACCAAGATTCAGGAGAATTGACTTTCTCCCCCCGCAGGCATGTGTGGAAATGAGCCAGGATGGACACGTGGATGCTGCAGTGCTGATACTGTACAGTACACTCATACTCACAAGCTGCTTATCTGCTGCCAATATCTTTAAAGAAAAAAACAGTATTAAAATTACATGAATACAAGTGGATGCCTGCATCACATTCAGATGTTTTCTGTGCTTATTCTCAAATTTGTGCCACAAGCATAGTCAGAAAAGAGATTGGGCTTTTGCACACTATTTGGCTCAATAATACATCTGGCACAATGTGGCGCCATGCAAAATCCAAGTTTGCTAGCTTCAGCCTGCATGGTACCATTTTCATTTTCCTGCATCACATTGTTTAAATAGCCAATGGATTTGGTGCACATTTGTGTGCCCAACGGGCGTGCTGGACTAAAAAGGAGCATTGTAGGTGTGTTACAATTTTGAGGCAACTGAAATAGTGTCATTGACCAACTAAATGCTGGTCTAAAGTCAATGGCACAATTTATTTTTGTTGTGATTTAAGAGCGTGTTAGTTATATGCCTATAGACAGATCCACAACGGGAGTACATGATCTTTGTTCAGGCATGCGCAACAGCACACAATTTTTTTTATATTTGAAAAAAATTACTATTATTGTCTACATAAATAAAAAACGCCTAGGCCATAATGGATAGTTGTTTTATTTATCAAAACAAGTTAACCTATTTATTTACAGTAATGATAAATGACATTGGCTTACAAAGTCAGCCATGTAAATAGCCAGGGATGGGCAGTAATTATGATTTTAAATACAAAATAGTATTTTGTCGTTTGTATTTGATAGGGTTTATGAAAATGGCTTTATATTTTGTATTAAATTATTTTTTAAATAGTTTATAAGAAGTCTACATGATGACTTCATATGTGGTCCTCAATAGTGGTGTTTTCTCAGTTATTTGCCAAGGCTTGTGATCAGACTACAAAATTGCTTAATATTAACAAGTTGATCAATGCTTGGAGTATGGATGGAAATTATGCATCACATATGAAGAAAGTAACAGACAAATAGCAGGAGTGACTTTGGGAGCAGGTCAAAATAAGAGAGGAAAATAAGAAAAACAACATAAAAAAGTCCAACAGTGACGATACCTACAAGACTTGTTTCTAATGCCAATCGCTGATCTGCAGGTGCTCTTTACATGTAATTAAAAACTTTGACATTAATCAGAATGAGACAAAAATATTAAATAATACAGTCTAGTGGTCAAAAATTCCCACATTTTTTGAGATATCATGTATTATGTTGTATTTTGAAGAGTACAATTGCAAAAAAACATGATTTATGGAAACTGGAAACTTGTAGTTTTCAGAAATTGTGATTTAACATTGACTATTGAATATTTAAATTGCAAAAATGTTGGAAAATTAGACACGAGATGGTGGCAATTTTCACAATCAAGAGATATAGTACTAAATTTCAATGCATTATCTGCATTAAATGGTTTTTTACAATGATTAAACAGATCATCTTCAAGACAGGACTTTCTCTATGAAATTTGTACAAAATCTATCCTAAACTAAAAGAGAAACACATGTTTTATAAATAAAACTTACACAAGTAAACATTTTTTTATGAATACCCCCTCAAGTACAGTAGCAGTGAATGAGTTGGCAGTAAGCTGAATTAAACCTTGCTCAGGGAAATGCTTTTGGGGTCAAACATTGTTTACTTCACTGAATCCGTTTATTGGTGAAGGGAATGATCCAATACCGATAGAAGGTTAGCGAAAAAAAAAGTCATGTTCGCTAGTAAAAGTATTTAGTGGTCTTTTCAAAGTATCTCATTTTGATACATTTATGGATGCTGTATTTTGTAGTTATTTTGATACCCTTAAAATCGAGGTATATGGTATTTTATTTCAAAATACATTTCAACGTAGTTTTGGCCATCCTTATTACAACAAATTAAGTGAGCGTAGTATTATAAGTCGAGAGCGCATTCATGTAATATGAGCATGCAAATCTCAAGTGCAAAGATCAAGCTCAAGTGCAAATTTTGATAAATAGTCTACCAATATATAAATCATATCAACATTCTTGGGATAACTTAACAGGGCAATCTCTGGAGAGCAAAATCAAGAAAGGAAGAGGGAACACAAGGCACACATTTTGAGTCCACATCAGCTCATTGAGCGAGAGCAGACAATTCGCACTTGTGCAGTGTTTCTTTAAGAGCACGCAAGAAATTTTGCATGCGAGCAGCGTATATTTGAGAGTGCGCAAGAAAATTTGCACGTGAGCAGAGGAAATCGGCACACGAGCAAATAGATTCGCATGCTAATATTACAGGAATGCAATTGACTTACTAATACTGCGCTCATGACATTTGTCATTGAAATAACGCCATAAATAGCGACTCTACCATGGCAAGTCACATCAGCAGCATGCTCTTAAAGAGAATGGGAGAGTCTTACTCTATATTGGTTTAATGCAAGTTATGCCCTATAACTCATGAAGAGATTCAGGGCAACCATGCGTCAGGCTCGATGACCGTTTTTCCCATCCTTAAAATAACAAAAGTATATTCGTGCATGCTCTAAGTTTACCTGCGCTGTTTTTAGACCATGCACTTAGATCATTGAAATAGATGAAAATAGTCCTATAAGTCTGCCACCAGGTTGCGTTAGGACTTTGACTGTCATTCTGACCAACAAAGTTGGCAAAAATTCAATTACAATTGAATTTATTTTACTAATTTTAATTAATACTTTTGTTTTCAGTTTACAATTTTGCTTTTAATTAGGCTATGAGCTCAAAGAATTTTAAAGTTGACAACTGCCTTTGAATACCTTCTATTTCTGAGGGGCGGAAAGGGTAGGGTTCATCTTTTTTATTTATGTTAGTCGAACAATGTGGCATCATATTATTATTTTATTTTTCTGAGGTATCATATTACAAAATATATACCACACACAGTTACCTCTTTTATTTGAATTGTAATTAGTCAAATTATGAACGCAATTTTTTTTTTATTTTTATATATAATATATAATAATGTGAACAAAGCAGCCTCTACTTCTTTCTGATTTTGCGATCTTTTTGCATCCCTAATATGTTTTCTTTTTCCCTCTAGCCACTGACCATTCAGTTAGTTTCAAGCTTTAGATCATCTGAGCTGCTGCACTATTTGTGGGATTGAATGATGGACACTATTGCATAAAAGCTGTGTAAAATTCTGGAAGAAAATGTTCAGGAAAAAATGGATCTCAATCATTCTTTGGTATCTGAGAGTAGAGAACGTTCTGATAAAGTCACAGAGACAACAAAAATGTGTTGCAAGGAATTATAGAAAAATTGTGAATTGATGGTAAGTTTTATAATTATTAAAGTCATATTCATGATAGACTTGAAGTTTGTGTTTCTAAAATCCAACTTTAAATTAATTTACTGTTGTATTTTGTGCAGTGGATGAGGCTAAACACAAAACAACATAAATCACATGATACATACGTATACAAGGAAAAGTTTGTTGCTCAGTGTAAAGGGCTTTAAAAAAAGAAAAAAAGAATTGTTTATTTTTTCACATTTATTTTTCACACACTCATATATATTTACTTATATATATATATATATATACACACACACACTGTTGAAGTCAGAATTATTAGCACCCCTGTTTATCCCCCCCCTCCCAATTTCTGTTTAACGGAGAGAAGATTTTTTTCAACACATTTCTAATCATAATAGTTTTAATAACTCATGTTTAATAACTGATTTATTTTATCTTTGCCATGATGACAGTAAATAATATTTGGACTAGATATTTTCAGGACACTTCTATACAGCCTAAAGTGACATTTAAAGGCTTAACTAGGTTAATTAGGTTAACTAGGCAGGTTAGGGTAATTAGGCAAGTTATTGTATAACGATGGTTTGTTCTGTAGACTATCAAAAAAATATAGCTTAAAGGGACTAATAATTTTGACCTTAAAAATGTTTTTAAAGAATTAAAAACTGCTTTTATTTTAGCCGAAATAAAACAATAAGACTTTCTTCCAGAAGAAAAAATATTATCAGACATACTGTGACAGACATACATTTCCTTGCTCTGTTAACATCCTTTGGGAAATATAAAAAAATAATAATTCAAAGGGGGGCTAATAATTCATGACTTCAACTGTATATATAAGGTATATATATATATATATATATATATATATATATATATATATATATATATATATATATATATATATATATATTATATATATATTATATATAATTTATATATTTCAAGATATTGGGCAGGTATTAGGTTTAAATATTGGGTAGGGATTAAGGATGTAGATTGAGATCATACTTTATAAGTACTAATAAACTGCCAACATTCTGAATAATAAGCAGATAATAAGGCATAATAGTTAACAGTGGGAATTAGTACTTAAACTAAAGTGTTAATAAAGGAATAATCATTAAAGAATTGACATCGGCTTTGTTAAAACACAAAGAGGAAATAAATAAGAATAACAATGGTGTATCAAATGAAAATTTCACCCATGCCTAAGCAAGTCAGACACATTGCATCCCACACACATAAAACCTCCCACATTTCAACAAAGACAACAACAGGATAAAAACACAAAGACAAAGAGTCTTTTTTAAAGAGAGTATTCTTTATGAAGCAATTCTTAGCACTGACCCCTTCAAACCCCCTTCCCAGGACATGATGTCATAACCAAACAAACTCTGATTGGTGAATGAATTTCTGTCTGGACTGTACAGTACAAAGGTTGATGCATTTCCACACACATACACACTCGCATTACCTTCAGTTACAGTGCAGTTTACAGCAATCAACACAAAAAAAAGAGAAGAATATCCAAATAACATTACTTAAAACAAAATCAAAGGATAATTTCTAGCGGTTAAGAAGTCAAGCAGTATTTCTTCTTTCTCCTTCTGCGTTTTTAGTCATGTGATTCGGATTATAAAGTGACTATGAAGGACCCTGTTTCAATATGAGTTTGATGAGATGCAAGGCGAGACACTGCAAGCAACAAACATGCACCTGCATCTTTCATGCATCTTATGGGGTTTAATAAAGTGTGTCTTTAGTCTAAAAAAACCACACACTACACACACATTTCAAATACACTTTAAAGTGTTTCTTTGGTCACACTTGATCAATTTATGTCTGTAGAATTGCAATAAAATATATATATTGTATATTCTCCTGCTCTGAGCCAGAAATCTCAAATTCAGCAACACACACACACATACATCAGACTTCTATATCTGTATTCACAAGATTTTTTACAAAGGGATTTGCTCATACATGCCTGATTATATACATTTATTTTTACAAAATTTAGAAAATGTACTAATTTTTCCAGCTCTTTGCAGTATTTTCTTTGTATTTATGAAGTGATAAAAGAGTTTCCCAATATCCCGTCTGTAAAAACCTTTGACTATATTATGTAAAATAAAAACCACTTATTTGAACCTGACTTCACCCAACGTTCCTTTTTTAAATGCTAGAAACATATGCAAATTAGTCATATTTAATGAAGCAATGCCTCATTTGCATATTTCATAAAACTTGCGCTACGAAAAAAGTTCCGGATGCAGGCTTAAATCGGTATCCAGATAAGTAGAGTGCTAGTTATTAGCTAGTTTGTGTAGCCTCTTCACCTGCAGTGTCTTGCCTGTGAGATGTAAGAACACATTCATACGTGATATAAAGCAACAGAGTGAATTCTCAGCCTTGAGTCTTAGATGTTATTGTTGGTGTGGAGCCTGTGGAATAAAGGAAGGCTAAGTAAAGCATGTAGTGGTCTTTCACAGGGGCTCTGACCTGCTTTCACACAACACGCACACAGACACACACATACCGATCTCTGCTCAGCTGTGATCAAGAGAGAAGAGCTGCACTTTTATCCGCAGAGCCGCCTGTCAACTAATGCCTCACATCATGGTGCCAGCAGATACCTGGAGCTCCTCTAAATCTCCAGCTCCTAAGGGAAAGAGAAAGCAGGAGAAACTTCTAGAGACCTGCAGGATCTCTGCTCTCCACCAAGTGCGCCTGTCCTGAGTGAGTGAATTATGCATTATAGCAGCTCAATGAGTGTGAGGAAACTGCTGAAAAATCTGACAGAGGAACAAGGAGACTGATATAGAGA
Source organism: Danio aesculapii (assembly GCF_903798145.1). Lineage (NCBI taxonomy): Eukaryota > Metazoa > Chordata > Actinopteri > Cypriniformes > Danionidae > Danio > Danio aesculapii. The sequence goes on along the minus strand of NC_079450.1, from coordinate 38,814,035 downwards.
CTTAGATTGGTGCGTGTGTCTCTCTCTCTCTGTGTGTGTGTGTGTGTATATAATATATAATGTATGCGTACTCTCTCTCTCTACATCTCTCTCTCTCATGCACATTAATAATGAAGCGCTACAAAACTACTGTATATGCAATACAAACCTGCATATGATCTGTCTCTTTCCTCTGTCTCTTCGCTGAGTGAGTCTATATTCAATGAGTCACTCACTTGGCAAATCCACTAGGAGAATAGGGCCTTTTTAGATATTATCTGCACTAATTTTAGGGGCAAATTGGTTTTTATGTGGCAGCTGGAAGATAAACAGGGTTTTTTTAATGGCTAGTGGTCTTTCAAATATTGTTAATGAGCCTAAATATTTAATATTACCATTCAAAAGTTTTGGGGATGGTGATATTTTAGGATTCTCATGCTCACTATAGTCAATCTCATATAAAATAAAATTTAAAAACTGTAATATTGTGAAATATTGTTTAAAAATTTCAATTAAATATTCTTTAAATCTTAATGCATTCCAAAAACAAAACAAAATTCATTTGTTTTATCTAGCAAAGAAACTAAACTGCAAAATGCTTAAAGACTCTCAAAATATACAGTATATACATGCATATGCATATATACACATTGCCATACTAGTAATGCATTAAAAATATAACATCACTGACTTTAAATCTTTAATTGAAATCATTTAAAGGGGTGGTCCACTACGATATCATATTTTAAACTTTAGTTGATGTGTAATGTAGCTGTGTGAAAATAAACAACATCTCTGATGCAATGGGAGACATTGGCTTTTACAGAGTTAGCTTAGCAAAGCCTACACGGAACGAAGTTTGGAGACTACAAAAAAATACATCCGGGATAGTGAGATTACAAATGCTTCCGGTTACTCGCATACACCCTGTGCAGCAAAGCTGCGTGGCTAGAGGTGCTGTAATGTTGTAGCAGAGAAAGCTAAAATGCTGTCCTAATGCTGCTATTTACAGAGAGCTTCTTCAGTTTCTGTATTTGGACTTCCAAAGGACACGACACAAAGAGAGAAGTGCTTACATTCATTCATTCATTTTATTCTCGGCTTAGTCCTTTTATTAATCTGGGGTCGCCACAGCGGAATGAACTGCCAACTTATTCAGCATTTATGTTTTACGCAGCGGATGCCCTTCCAGCTGCAACCCATCACTGGGAAACATCCATACACACTCATTCACACACATACACTATGGACTATTTAGCTTACCTAATTCACCTAAACCACATGTTTTTAAACTTGTGAGAGACGTAATTACAATTTAATTTAAAATATGTTCCAGAGACTTATAAAAATATATATAGTTAGCATTTGACAAAGGACAGCTTCCAGAATCTCTCCCAGTTCAGAGATGGATTCGGCTAAAAACTCCTCAAGGAAGGAGCAGCTCAAACCATAATAGACGAAGCTGTGGATTGTGAGACACAATCTGTAAGTATTTTTATTTGTTAAAATTGATCTATTACATGCATAAGAGCATTAATGTTATGTTGTAGCAAGAATGTAAACAAGGATGTAAACAACGGGAAATGCTGTTTGGCACCGTTAACAATTTAGCTACAAATTCATATTTATCCGTCAAACAGCTGTAAACACTCACAATCTTCACCAGTGCTGCAGTGTCTCTCTATGCGGCCGTTTTCCGTACATTCTACATCTCAAATAACGAACTCGCAAAAGATATATGAACGCTTCATATTACTTACACATGCTTATTCCGAATATATGTGAGAGACACTTGGCAGATTTTTTTAGAGAGCAGGTGTGAGGTTCAGCTGTGCCCTCTGTGTCATTTTCTGTCTGATTCAGGCTCAAATTGATACGTCTAACAGCTAGTCTGACTGACAGTATTTACAGAGCACTTTTCCTGGTGACATTGAGCCAATTCGTGAATCACAGCACATTATGTTAGCTGACCAATCAGAGCCTCTTGAGGGCGGGCCTTTCAGAGAAACTAGGAAATATGACAGTCGTTTTCATGTTAGTTGAGTAGCTGTATATAATCAAAGTAAGATATATGAACAAATAACGTGATTTTTTACAAACAAAGCATGAGCACACATTGCTTTGAATCTTATAAACAAAACCAAGCCTTAAAATTACACTCTGGACCACCCCTTTAAAGTACCAACAGATGTGGATGTGTTTTTAAAGATGGGTGCTTTACATGAATCTGCCGAGGCCTACTCTCTAAATCCATGCCTCTTCACAGAAATAAATACGATTGCATCAAGGCAGAAAAGGATGCTCATCTTTCAAATTCTTACACTCAAGCAAACAAAACAAACAAACAAACAAACAGCAAACAAACAGCCACAGTGAATCTGAAGTAGCAGCTGACCAGCTCTTAACACGATATGAGACTTTAATCTCTCAGCCAAATATTGACCACCACTGACAGAGACGGTTTTCTAACCTGTACTTTATCTATTCAGGTCACACGTCTAAACCGATGAGAGCAGTGGTGAAGCCTTTGGTGAGTGTTTTTTTGGCGATGGGATGAAGCATCTATTGCCTACAGTCTGCACCTCCCAACCAACACAAGTCATTTACACACATTTCCCATCATGCATCTCTTCAGCGCAGTAACCGTGAGTTGTGTACAGTACAGTACAGCCCAGACTCTCTCGACAGTGTCATGGTCATCAGGTACAACTCTTCAATCACATTTATCAGTCGTTTATCAATTACATCATAACTTTAATTGATCATTTCCTCAAATAATCAATCGATAGGAGCAGGAACACAGTAGCTACTGGTCTCTTTTTTTTTTCTTGTTTTGTTTTTTGCTAACTGAGAGAACATACAGAGGGATAAACAGAGAGATTAAAAAATATCTAAAAATGCCAGAGGTACATTGTTTAAGTTGCCTAATCAGTGGTGCGGTGAAAAAGAAAAAGATATAGCGTAGGAACAAAATATTGTAGTTAGAATTAGACTGATTGGTGGCTGAACGGATGGATGGTCAGACTGATGGATGGAATATTTATGCCCAAAGTATACTTCACTTCTTTTCCAAACTATATTAGGAAGGAGGACATTTTGATAATCAACCAGTTTAGTACAGGTCGGGCAACATTTAGATAATCCATTAGAAAGTTAACTTGCCTCTGTCGTAAGATTTTCCAACATCCCTCATCCCAGTTTTTTGATACAAAACACTAAATATGCACACTATTTGTCAGTTGGATTATATGTAATTAGGAACTTGTGAATAGAGTGTTTTCGTGACAGGTCATCAGTCGGCCATGTTGGAGAGCAGAGCGTAAACAATGTCACTGAACTGAACAAAACTTGCTTATTTGGCTGATTACCGCTGCAGAAAATGATCAATTATTGTCATGTTTTGGCTTGCACTAATTGGTCTGCACTAATTTGGCCTGTACTAATTGGCCTTTACTGACTAGACAGACTAACAGTACTTAATATACTAATTGGTCAGATCGCAACAAAAAACAAACAAAACAATAAACTTTAAAAAACACATTTAGATGACACAAAAGTTACAAATAAACCAAGCAGAAGGAAAGTCTATTAAAGTGATTTTATCAAAATATTTCACCTTTTCCTATTACAGGTAATCATACACTATATGATTTACCACATCACATATGCAGTGCTTAATTTGAGCTGGATCCTGTTCCTGGGAAATGTCAGATATTCGTGTTTTGCATTCTGGTATTTATTTTAATTGATCCGATATTAACTTTTGCGTGGTGAATACCTGCATGTGTGTGTGAGAGAGGGAGAGAATGTGAATGAGGTCAGAGTGAAAAACAGTGAGCAAAGCTGTGTTGATTGTATATAAAGCTGTGTTGACACACATATAAAGGTCGGCACTTTCGACCAACAGCTGTCTTACGTTTACAATCACTCTCATTGGTTGGTAATTATTGTTTTGCGCACAGTGAGCAGTGAAAATAAATAATGGCATTGTGATATTATGTATTTTCATTTTTATAATGATATTTGTATTTTCAAAATGCCAGAGGCAGTCAAGCATATACAGTTGAAGTCAGAATTATTAGCCCCCCCTTTGAATTTTTTTACCTTTTTTTTAATATTTCCTAAATTAGTTTAACAGAGCAAGAAAATTTTCAACAGTATGTCTGATAATGTTTTTCTTCTGAAGAAAGTCCATATTGTTTTATTTCAGCTAGAATAAAAGCAGATTAAATTTTTTAAAAAACATTTTAAGGTCAAAATTATTAGCCCTTTTAAGCTCAATTTTTTTTTCGATCGTCTACAGAACAACGATCATTATAAATAACTGCCTAATTACCCTAAACCTGCCTAGTTAACCTAATTAACCTAGTTTAAGCTTTTAAATGTCATTTTAAGCTGTATATAAGTGTCTTGAAAAATATCTAGTAAAATATATTTACTGTCATCAAGGCAAAGATAAATAAATCAGTTATTAAAATGAGTTATTAAAACTATTATGTTAGAAAAGGTGTTGAAAAAATCTTCTCCTCCGTTAAACAAAGTGGGGGAAAAAATAAACAGGGGGGCTAATAATTCTGACTTCAACTGTATATATATAATATATATATATTATATATATATTATATCTATATATATATATATATATATATATATATATATATATATATATATATATATATATATATATATAAAATATATAATATGATATAAGATGAAACTCTCGGATCAGGATAGCGGGAGGCAGAAGCAAGCGATTTCAAGCCAGCCAGAAAACAGACGGATAAGGTAACTGGGGCTCTTCTTAAGATTAGACAGAGTAAGTCATTTTCGCTGGGCACATAAAGTGAAGTGACTGAATGTCAGTGGTGTAGTAAACTGAATACGATTTATGTTTGTAGCTACATGTTTGTTGCTTTTATTATCCATGGTTGACCCATAATGTTATATTGCACAATATATTAAAGATTGTTCAGAAATGTGATGCTTTTTTTTGTTATAACCACTTAGTAACATCATGTTCCGGGAAACTGAAATTGTGTGACGACGGTCACATTAACTTTTATTTACCTGGTTTGTTCCGAAATTATTCTATACAAATAAGCATTCCCACATGGTTTAGTCAGCTTAAATAAACAGAGCAACATGTTCAGTAGCAGATTAGAGTGCAATCCAATGCTGGTGTAACATTTGAGTATCCAGCCCAATCTCATGAGGAAACGCAACTTTTTTCACGTATTGTAAAAAAAAAAGCCTAATTCGCACAAATTCATACGATTTCATTTGTACGATATGATTTTTCAAAGGAGACTGTACAAATTCATATGAGTTAGCCACTAAATTAAAAAGTTACGAATTGCTTGAGATCGTGTAGGAGTATCTCCATCATGGTCATGCATTTTGGGTATTTGTCAGAATCATGACATAAGTCACTTCTAGAGTTTGTGTACTTCATCTGCCAATTGAGAGCCAATTGAGAGGCTCTGCCATGAGTGATCGTCTGTGAGCACACACTACCAAATGGAGGATACTTTGAAGAGCTTTACGTTCAACTGTGTGCGTATGCTAATGGTCACAAAAAATGAAGTATACTTTGGGGTTTACTGACTAGATGGATAACTGGAATGAAAATGTCAAAATGTCAAAGGACAAACGCAACGATGAGAACACAACACAGCATGAGTTAAAGTGGTAAAACAAACGATCTGAAAGCTATTTAGGTAGTATTCGAGTGGTTGGTGAAGATCTGCTACAAATGAGAACAGAAGAAAAGATGGACAGAAAGATGGAGCTATGGATGTATGAAAAATGTTTTGACTTGTTTCTTGTTTTTTTCTTCACAGGCACTAATGTTTTCACAGTCATATAGGAGGAATCAAAATTCAAAAATGTCTCCAGAGTCTAGAATTGCTACAAAGCTAAAACATTTAAAAACTATTTCTACCACTCCTCCAAGTATATCAAACTTAACTCATATTATATATATATACCTTTCTGTATATATAGTATATATTTATTTGTACATATAGATTTTGTATAGATAAATGATATGATGGCAATGGAAACTGAATACAATGGGCAATAAAATATCTAAGTCAATTCACAGTATAACATGATACATTCTCAAAAAACATAGGACTTTATATAGAGATAACATTTCGTTTTGTTCTCAAGGAAATAAAAAGCTACATGGGAATTATAAGTCTGTTCTGTACATGCAGTCACAGAATACTGTGTTAGCGCCTTCTGACTCAGTAAGGGTCAATGACAGATCAAGTGTACTCATGGCACACTGTATTAATTCAATCATTCTACATCCATCTCCCTGCTCCCCGTCGCGCTTCCATGCCGGGTACGGTGGACTTTTCGCTGACGCACCCGTATTCCTGGCATTGGAAGAAACGCTGACCGAGGGGATTAAGCGCCTGTGTGTGATTCGGTTTACACAACACGCAATTCAATACCTGAGCTTGTTATTTCTTGACTCATGCGATGACACGTGGGTCTTAAAACTGTGGAAAAGCCCTAAATTTCATTGCAAAAGATGACAAACCTTCTCGGAGGGGTCTTGTTTAAATGAACAAGATGTGAAAGGGAGACAAACAGCACTCGTTTCAAATAATAAAGGGGCGACTGAATCTGTTGATCTGTGACAACATGTACAAGCCCTCTATGACCCCCAGAATAAAAGTATTACCGTTACTTCTTGTGATGAGTAACTGCATCCAGAATGCTACAAAATCTACCGCATGTCTACTTTTTGCTAAATCATTTCAAAGCTACATTCAACTACAACACGGGCAAATAAGCGGTGCCTGACGTCAAATAGGTATTCAAAAGCTGAATCTCTGTATGACTGACATCAATTCTTTTGCCAAAATAAATGGTGTAGGATGCTTTGAGCTAAGAAATCGATTAGTGTTGTTTGTCCTTGACTCCTCATTATCATATGTTAACATTTGCACTGACAAGAGCCAGCAACTTGTGCTTTATTACATGCAACTCTGCATCGGAAGTAGACTTGACTTGATAATGCACAATCAGTGACAATGACTTTAAAACACTGCCCTTGACCACCCTAGGCAAGCTGTTTGTTCGAGATCTAACGCTTGATGATTAAGGAACAAAACAACAAGCACGATCCATTCGTGGTCCTCCATTAATAATCGTTAATGAACTGTTTTTAATACTATGTAGCCATCTAGTGCCAATCATAAATATTGCAACCCATCATCGTTTGATGAAAGACAAGTATTGCTTGTATGCAAAGAAAGGACCATCACATTGGGCAGTGCCGTGGATTTAGTTATGGCGATTTGAAATTTCTGTTATAAAAACAAATAAATAACCATAAAATCTTCACATCTATAATCCCACTATTTAACATCAGACACAGCTGGTTCACCCTTTTGTTAAAATACGACCACAGTGAGAGCAATAAATAGCATAAAAGAAAAAAAACCTGAAGGGGAAAACAAAAACATACAGGAAAAATTGCTACATTTCTGTTTGTGTTCTTATTGTTTTTCTTTTTGAAGTGTGTCTCTTTAGAACAATGTCATTCCTATTTGATGTCAAAGTGACACCATGGCATTGGAGTTCTGATAGGACAACAAAAGTTCTGTTGAGTGAAATGGCTCCATGTAGATTCTGATTAGCTTGGAATCAGAAATATAGAAAGAGTGACATAGTTTACTCTTGTTTACTTTGAGGTCAAATTTCAATTAAGAATTTTCCAGCCTGGCCTTGAAAGAAGAAGCCAATTCTGGTACTGACGGCATAACTGTTGCAAGTGTCAAAATTTAAAAAAAAAAGGGGGAAAAGGTGAATTTCAATATCTATGTGCATCAGGTTGCCATGGAGACACTTTTTCAGTCAGTGGGTTTTGATGCTGATCATCTGAGCCTCTCCAAGACTGCAATCAGATTGAATATAGATTAATGTTGAGTCATCTGTAAATAAACTGAGTAGCCAGTTTGAGCCACAGCAGTGTCTGATGTCTGTCGTCACATGTTGTATGTGGACGATGCAAAAATGTCTTTTCCTTGTTTCAGGGAGTGTATATGTGTAAACATGACATCATTACTCACAGAAAAATCCCAGACATTTGCTATCCACTGTTCTCATTGGAGGAGAGAAGCACGGAGGACATCATAATACTCAGCTCAGACCGAAGATGGAGTACGGCTGGAGTATCCATCGTGACCGTGGCAGAATTTGTTGAGCCATTCCCTGCTTTGACTGGTGTTTCTTTGCTGCTCTGGTCACTGTCATGGATGTTTTCCTCATCTTGGTGCGGCGTATGTATGTGCATCACACTCCAGCTGCGCTTTACTGTAGAACTCACCACACGCGCAGCAGTGAAGCCCCGTGTCATACTTCACTCTCTAGGCTGGAGAAATGGGCAGAACCACGGCGTGAGCACAAACTCTTGGCTTTGAGTGGCAGGTGTGGGGAGTAAAATCGCCTTGGCTGGGGCACAGACCGAAGTCTCTGGTACTGAAGCTTAGCACTGGCGGTGGCTGCCTGGGAGGAGCTGGAACCAGCTCCGGGAGAGAGCACGGGTGGAGGGGACATGGATGCAGAGGATGGAGGAGGAGGAATGGGCATAGGTAGAGAGTTGGGAGCAGAAGGTACAGGTAATGAGGGCAGGAGTGGCTGGGGTGGGGAGGGTGATGGCTGGGGTATGTGTTCTGAAAGCTGGGCTTGCTGGGAGCTTAGGTTGGACTGACTTCCAGATTTGGATTTGTCAGATTTAGTGGGTGCTTTGGACCGAGAGCTTCCACTGAAGCTATGGCAGTGGGGAAGCAGATCCTCCTGACTATGGGACTGAGTGCTGCTGTGTTTGTGGTGCACATGGGGCCTACCATGCCCATACTGTGTACACGTACAAGTTGCTGTGTCTTGCATTCGATCACGTGATCTGTGACCTTTGCTCTTTGACCCACTGCGGCTACGCTTCTCACCCTTCATCTGTAGTTTGTCCACTGACCAATAGCGGCGAGGTGGTGGCAGGGAAGTTGGAGGGGGTGGCCACTGTGAACCCAGCCCTCCACTGCCTCCTCCAGAACCCCATCCAATCCCTGGACCTGAACCCCAAAAATCACCTGCCCCACCCCACCCTTCAGCCCGACCCAAAATAGAGTCATCTCTACTGTTAACACTTCCACCTTTCTCTCGAGAAGGGTATGTTCCAAAAAACCAGCCACCACCCCCAATTCCACTGGCCCCACCCACTCCAGTTCCCTCCCAATATCTCTCAAAACAGCCAAATTCTCCTGAGGACCCCTCATCAGAAAAGCTTTCCTCTGCTCTTATTCTGTCTCGTTCTGACTCTGACACTGCCCCTCGCCCTGCCCGCCGTACTCTCTCCTCTATTCTCTCCCTCTCTCGTTCTCTCTCCTCTTCTTCTCTTTCCTCGTCCTCATCCTCAGAGTCCCACTCATGGAAGGACAGTCCTTCTCTTGTGCTAACTCTCCCTCTTTCGTAGTGGAGAAGCAGTGGTCGGCGCTCTCCTACTCTCCCTTCTGCCTCTCTCTCTGTCCCACTACTCCTCCGCCTCTTGGATGAGGAGAGGAGAGTATGTAAAGATGAGGGAGGGGAGGGTCCGGAGGCCTCCGTGCCACCTGCTTCTCCTCCACTAACCCAGAATTTGACTGAAGAGGGGAGTTTGTTAAGGTTGGGATAGCGTTTACTGGAAGGTCTATGTCGCGAATGGGAGCTTTTGGGTCTTCTCTCTCTACCTCTGCCTCCCCCACTCTCATCCTCTCTTTCATCTCCATCATCTTCAACTCCATCTCTTCTCCCTCGTTCTCTCTCCCCTTCCCAAGCTGAAAGGCTGCCTTTGTCCACAAATGCACTGCGATGTGTGTAGAAATGACGAGTACTCTCCTTCTCTATACCCATCCCTTCTCCATCTCTCTCTGCTTCAATATCACCTTCCTCTGGCTCTGACCGCTTACCAGAAGATATTTTCTTCTTCTTTTTTGTTTTCATTGCCTTCTTTTTCTTCTTTTTTACCTTACGACGCTTCCTCTCTCTTTCTCTTTCTCTTTCACGCTCCTCCCTCTTTTTTCTTTTTTTGTTTTTCTTTTTCTTCTTCTTTTTCTCCTTCTCCCTGTCTTTCCTACGTTTCTTCTCTCTTTTCCTTTCGGTATCTCCTTGAGTTCCACCACTTCTCTCCCTGTCCCTCTCTCTTTCTGCCCCATCCTGCCCACCATTCCTGGAGCTGTGCTAGCTGACTTCCACCTCTCTCTCTTTCTCTGTCTTTTTTTATGTTCCCTGTCTCCAAAGGTGCCCCATGGTTTGCGTGGCGGTATAGGAGGAGGAGGTCCATGAGTAAGAGATCTAGGGGAAAGTATAGACCGCTCTCTGTCCCTAGATCTGTTGTGGCCCTGAAGAAGGACTAGACTCTTCGGTCAGCTCATCCAAATCCTCCTCATCCTCCTCCTCAGCCTCTCTGTCTCGAGTGCTGCGAGATGGAAGCTGTTGTAGTTGATGAAGGAGAGGTGGAGCGTTGAGGATGTGGCTGAAGATGTGGTGGAAGAGCTAGTGGTGGATGAGGATGATGATGTGGAAGTGTAGGGCAGTGAAGGTGAGGGTGAAGGAGGAGTGTAGGATGGGGAAAGTGTAACTGGCACAGGGATGGGGAGAGGAGGAGAGGGTCTCGGTCTTCGACTCGCTTCCCTACCTCCACCTCTCCGGCCAGTGGCAGGATGTTCTCGTACAGTGGGCCACCAGGTTCTTTGGGCTTTTTTGGTCGCCGTTTTCTCCAGAAGGATGAAGGGAGGGGGGGAGAGGGGTGCTGCAGTGGGGGGTTAGGTGTCAGTGGGGCTGGGGTTTGGCTTTTAGGAGGAAGCCTGGGAGTCCCCAGAGATTTAACCCCTCTACCCTGACCCCCTCCACCAGTACCCACTCCCTCCTTCTTCCCCACGCCATGGTCCATGCCCTCTCCTGGTAGAAAGCCACACTAGTTTGGTGGGGGTTGTGGTGAACTCTGGGGATTGTTTTAGGAGTTTGAGAACCTGTCTGTTGGTCCACACATGGCCCAAGTCCCTCTGGATCAATAGGTCCATAGTAACGTTTATATCCATCTAGACCACTACCCGTACCTCCACCACTTGCCCAGGTAGGTGCCACCTTTTGGGGTAAGGGTACTGTTTCCGTTAAGGGCCCTCTTACACCCATCGAAGTGGTGGCACCAGCAGTTTTGGGTAGTCTCCACCGGTCTACAACTGCCAGCCTGCGATCTGGCCGGGGTAAGAAAGTAGTGCATGGTAGGGGAGCTCCTATAAGTTGAGTATTTGCAGGACCCAAGGCTGCTCCAGAATGAACAATTGGTGGAGGGGATCCAGGAAGAGGTGTCTTGTAAGACTGAGGAGGTTGAGGCTGTTGTGGTTGCTGCTGTTGCTGCTGCTGGACCATGGCAATGGCTGGATTGGATACAGCTGAAGTGACCACATGTGAGGAAGAAGTAGGAACCATGGCAGTGTGATGGTGGCCAGAAACTGTGACTTTAGCCCCACCTTGTGCGGTTTCATCTTCAAAGCTGCAGCAGCTATACATTCCCTAAGAGTACAAAAACAAATGAAGGCAAGTCAGTCAGATTCCGATAAGGACAAATAGGTTTTAATACCATCACATCTGTAATACCAGACCCAAAATTAATGTCAACTAAAATCATTCATTCTCTCACTTCACACTCTCTCTCTCACCCTGCTGAAGGCGAGAAGGAAGTCCAATTTGCCAGACTGTCCCATTTTGCTCATGCAGTGCCGCAGCCTCCAGTAAACCAGGTGTTCCCAGGCAAAGACCAGGAGACTTAGGCCCATGGCTACCCAGCAGCATGTAGAACACACCCGCCATGTTGTCTATGTCAAGTTTGGAGCTCATCACCTCAATTTTATCATTATGACAGATCCCTGAGAGCCAGAGACGCTCTAGCATCTCTATCTCATCTGAGTAGAGAGGAGAGAGAAAGACAAGACATTAAATATATGCACTTTCTTATTTAACAAGTTATACAATAGCTTGGCACAGATGCATCAATAAAACATGTATGAATGCAACATGGTAGTGACCTGCCTTCCAAACGCTTACTGTGGCAAGAAGCAGATGCTAACACTAAATATAAATCTGTTGTGTCAGGTACTCTATTTGAGATCTTTTAAAGTATTATGCTTATCACATTGCAGGTCATAGGTCAGGTACTGTAAAATGCTCCCTGGGCGTGTTAAGGAAACATTACAGTGAAGGTCTTTGTTAATCCTTATAGTGTAAAAAAGAGAGGCAGAGAAGCAAGAGGCCTGTAGGCTAGCAAAGGCTAGCTCCTGCATAATGATCTACACCATATCCTCTGTTCCTCAGAGGATAATGAGAAGACAAAAAGAAAGAAGTGCAACGTTCTTCATCTTTCAATGCGCATTGTATCATGGGAAATGAGAAGATGTGGAGAAATAAGTAAGATGCGGTGAAAAGAAGAGGAGAGTGACTTTGTCATTATGACAAATAGCAGAAGAACCTCTTTTTAGAGAGCGGGAAAGTTAACATAAAAAGAGAGATGAAGACAGATGGTGACAGGGTAAAGGATGGTATATGTGCAGTGTTTATGTTGGTCTCTGTGTGTATGAGGGTGTGAAAAATCGGGAAAATGAAATGAAGGAGTAACAGAATGATAGGCAAGGGAAAAAACAAGGAGGACAGAGAGGCAGGGCTGAATGGTGAAAGGGTGAGATCATAATCATTAATTGTACTAGAAGATGGCCAGGCTTGTTGCAAACTCAAGAGAAAAATCAGAATTTCACCTGCTATCAACAGGAAAGACGAGCTGGGGAATTACCCACAAACCTTACTAGACCAAGGCATGAATAGCAGCATTTACTGCTTTGATGAGGACTGGTCCAACAGCATCAACTTTATCTCAAATTCAAAATAGTGCCGTGGGTAAACATATAAAGCCCCATCATCACCCATCACGCTGTAAATGACAGTTGCGTTGTTCGCACAGAGATTGAATTTATGGTGTCTGTCTCTTAAGCTCTCAAAACAAACTATCCAGCAAGCATACCTGCGGGCATTAATCACAATGTAGATGAGATGCTGCAGACCACATCACATAAAACATTTCACAAAAGAAAAAGCAGTCAAGCAGGACGAACAGCAGCACAGGCTGAATCCCACATGGGACTTCAACAGGATAACAGCACAAGCCCAGCTCAGGACCCGAGCAGGTGCCCTCACTATGTTCACACTGTCCATTCAGCCTCCTTCTGATTCCTGCAGTGGCCCTGGCACACCACCTCACTGACCACAGCCAAACTCAGCAGGTGTGACATACTGAAAACATACAGTACATACACACACAGATATATGCTAACGCACAGGCAGACTTGCACAGCTTTATAAATGCAGTGTAAGTTACAAATACACTCCCACACGTACAGCATAAATGTGTGCATAACACATTCTAGCACATGTACAAATGCTTTCACACCTTTGCTCTCACCATAACAGCTTCTGTTTGGCAATGGTACTCAGGGTTGGCACAGTTAAGTGGGCACAATTTAACAGCTAATGCTTTAGCAAGGTCTTTAAGTTCAGGCAGACAGCCAGTCTGTGCCATCTGTGTGACCTCCAACATTGTTCCCTGTGCAGCCCCCCCTGATCCCTAACCTGACCCATACCACTATCAAGCTTAAGCAAACACTGCTCTTGGATCAGTTTTAAAGGTCAACACTTTTATAAATATATCGCAAACGCTGAGGAATTGTTGACCACTGTAATAAGTTTGTGGAATTGTTAGCAGGTGAAAGGACTCCTATTCTAGACGATGGTTGCAAAGAAAGCTGCTGGCCCTGAGATAAAATAAAATAGCACTTTTAGCAGGTAGGAAGTGCTTTTGCGTGACACTGACCATTAAGGGCACCTGCAGTGTTTAAAAGACTTAAAAAGACTGCAGAAGGACAAGTGGTTTCCTGTGGTTTTTAAAAGCTGAAAAAAGCTTAAAAGGACAAATTGTAGCTGTACAACCTCTATCTATCTATATTATACAGTTTCTATGTGCTTCCCTATAATGAATAGACCTGGAAGGGATCCATTTGAAGTGCGTATTTAGAATAAAGTCAGCGAAGAAGTGAACAAGTATCTTGGCATCTAATTAAAATTTGATAGTCAGGTTAAAATATTTGGAAGAAGGTCAAAGGTAAACTGTTTTCTTATTATCTGAATATTTTAAGTCTGCCATCCTACATTACATCATGGTCACAAGCCTCTTCAGCTACATTGAAGCTTATTGTTTCGATATACAAACAAGCAATTAAAATTATGGATTTGAAGCCAATGCAATGGCACCATTGTGCTGTTTTACACAAGCATTACCTTTTTTTGTTTTGTTTCATTAATTTAAATGATCTAAAATAATTTTTAAAGGGCACCTATTTTATCCCTTTTTCAAGATTTAATTCTTTTGTGTCTCCAGAATGTGTCTGTAAAGTGTCAGCTCCAAACAGAAATCAGATTATTTATTATACCTTACAGAAATATTGGGATTTTCTGCTCTGGACACAACATAGCTGTTTTTGTAGCCTCTGCCTTTATTGTAATTTTTCCCTGCCACCGTTCCCATGTGCCTGTTAGAGTGTCTACACCAGATAAACAGCACAGTGACAGACATGAAGGAAGGAGAGTTCAAGTAAAGTTTGTGAGAAATCCTACAGTAAGAACAGTAATATATTTGATGTATTTGAGTTAATTCAAACCTTTCTGCAATGATGAGTCACACACAATGTTGTTACAAAACTTGTGTGCACACACACAGCGGACACGCACACATACAGCATGCACATTTAACTTTGCACTGTTTTTTGCACAGCAAATGTGACAGGATATGCGTTAATATCCACTGCTGTATGGATATCAGTTATGTTAATGTACAAAATTAAACCAGATTTAACATCCACAAAAGGGATTGAAGCATTTTCTTTTATAATAGTACTTGAATGTGGCTGTGGTGATAATCACGACTTATTATTACATCATTACATGTATAAAAATCAAATAAATCATTACACACGTTTTTAAACGTGTAAAACTCATTCTTAAATATATTTTATGATGATTGATGATTACATCGAGCTGCTTTGCGCACATCCTGTCATGCTGATATGATTATACGCGATACTAGAGAGACATGTTCAGTGGGTGGGAAAACCACACTCCTACATCATGTTTGCGGTCGGCCTCAAAATGGGAGGATTTGGATCATATTTTAACATCAGGAAATTTAAAAAAAGACTTACTGTCTTTATATCACCCCAATATGACTGTGGACACACTATACCACCTACACACAGTTTTGTCCAAACAGCTTACAAATATGAGTTTCATCATGGGTGTCCTTTAAATGTTTGAATATTCATGCACCATTGCTAGTTATTTTGAGCTAATCATTAGGCATCAGACCACTCACAGAGTGAACACATTTACACGATTAATGGTGACTATATTGTTCCAAAGTGTAAGCTCTTTTGGTCAATCTGTCTTTTCAGTGAAGGAAACAAAACTCTGGAATGATTCACCTGTTAACCCAACATTTAAAAATAGTGTAAATGTTTTTTTTTAGAGTAATTTAAAAAGTGGCAACTTAATAGAATATTATTAGTTTATTCTTTGATCATGTTGCATTCGCAGCAAATAGCTTTTGTATGTGAAAAGTAAAAATTATGTGTGTATGCATATTGTCCTTCTTTATTGTGCTGTTGGAATGTTTTCATCCACTCTGGGGTGAATTTGGGTCTTGGGCCATAAATTACTCAACTGAATGATTTTTTGTGTTATTTTTGCTAAGTCTATCAAGACACAATGCTTGAAATTTAAAATGCAACAATTGTCTGGGCAAATTTACTAGCCTTCATTTTATTTTATCATGTTTGTGGCCGTTTTTGCCCAATTGACTCCCATTATAATGACTATAGATTGCTACTATACTAGTTTTAGATTGCAAAGCCATGACACCATATAATCATGCATTCTTGATTGTTGCAGGTTTTCCCTGTTGGGAAGAGGTAAGATAAGTTACTTTAAAAAAGTAATAGATTACAAATGACTGATTACTACTGGAAAATTGTAATGTGATTACATTACTAATTACTTCATGTAAAAAGTAATCAGATTACTAATTACTTTACTTTGAAGTTACTTTTAAAACATGAAATATACCTATTAAATATAAATTTTAAATAAGCTGCATCTCTTTTAGTGACTTAATATTCATTAAGAAACATTACAATGGGTTGATCACAGCAGCTTGACATGTTCAAAACTTAAAATTCACCTATGATTTCAAAACTCAAAATTCTCATCATTCACTCATCATTTCCAAACACAAAAAAGACATGAATAAAACTGTATGCCTGTAACTATTGACATCCATAGTATGGAAAAGCACTGCAGCGTTTGGGTGTTCTGTGTTTGTCTGAGGTGTTTAGTATATCGAAATGTGTATATTCCATACAAAATATGAAGTTGATCGGTCAGTTCTTGTCACTTGACTTGCGGTTTTCAACAGGGTGTGCAAGTTAAATTCAAGCAAAAGACTCGTTATGTGAACGGCCCCGTAAGCAGTTGGACCGCCATGCTTTTGGGCGCCGGTGTCCTCCTTGGTGACAAGTATTGGTGACGTCCTGGAATGCTTTCTGTTCAAGTGCTTGAACAAGTTGCCGGTCGAGGTAAAATCAGTCGAAAGTTCTTTAGAGACTGGACATTTCACATTTTTATACATTTGTAGACTGAATTTTTGTTTTTACGCTCATTGAAATCAAAGTATTTCTTCTCGCATTCTTCTCGCATTCTTCTTCTTATTAACTGACGTTGCAGCAGAAAATGTGATTTAAAAGATGCGTTTTTTTCTTCTAAATACTACATTGTAATGTAAGTAATGCAATTACATTGACTTTAGTAACTGTAATCATTCATTCATTTCTTTTCGGCTTAGTTCCTTTATTAATCTGGGGTCGCCGCAGCGGAATGAACCGCCAAATTATTCAGCATATGTTTTACACAGCGGATGCCCTTCCAGCTACAACCCATCTCTGGGAAACATCCACTCATTCACACTCATACACTACGGACAATTTAGCTCACCCAATTCACCTGTACCACATGTCTTTGGACTGTGGGGGAAACCGGAGCACCCGGAGGAATTCACGCGAACGCAGGGAGAACATGCAAACTCCACACAGAAACGCCAACTGACCCAACCAAGGCTCGAACCAGTGTCTGCATTCTAGATTGAGTTTAGTCTGTGAGTGAGTAGGTGAGTGAGTGTGTGTGTTTGTGTGTGTGTGTGTGTGTGTGTGCGTGCGTGCGTGTGTGTGTATGTGTGTGTGTGTGTGTGAGAGAGAGAGACGGAGAGAGACCTTTGCTTACTTATCTTGATATGTCTGAGAAAATCAAAATAAGCAGCTCAGCTCTCAAAACGTAGTAAACTTAGTAAGTGTATTTATGCACACACACTATAATCTCCATATGAAGCTCTATATAAAAGCGACAAACATTTTTGCACAGGCCTATCTAAAGAGTTAATGCTGCAAACTGATGATCAACGGTAAAAATTAAACATTTCACCTCTTCCCAACTGGGAAAACCACCAACAATCAAGAATGCATGATTATATGCTGCCAGGGCTTTGCGATTAAAAAATGTCATAATAATGGAAGTCAATGGGACAAAACAGCCATGAACACAACAAAAGGGTAGTACATTGAACAGTAGTCAAGGGTTAAAGTAGTTTTTAATGTAATTTAAGCAACAAATGCACAAGTGTTTGAAAATGAGGAAGTCTGCTATTTTTTTAATCACTTGTCCAGTTTAATTATGATGTCTGTGTCAAATGAGTAAATAAACAATCTATCTATCTGTCTACTGTAAAAAATACTTCTCAGTATTACCCAATATTCAGTATAACACCCAGTTAAGCTTAAGGATTATTTTTTGTATTGGCAACAGTTAAGAATATTTTATTTTCCATCATGTCAATATGCCTTCAACAAATATCAGTCAACCATTTAAACTTGAAAAGAAGCCAAACTGTAACAGCAACTACTGACTGAAACAAAGAGCTGATACTGTCTTTCATGGTTATCCAGTGGAGCATTCTGGAAATGAAGAGAGCAATTACACGTAGACTTGTCAAATAAAGATGAGACTAATATAGGTGATAACAATAACCCATTATCCCTAAAAAACCTCACAATGGTTTTTAACACTATAAAAGTAAATCAGGGACAGAATTAATACAATGACATCAATAAAACACCCACATCCTGAACAACCACCAACCAGATGAATAATAATTTTAAAAAAGTCACTGTTCATTTCACATGTAAAGCTTCTCAGCTGTTAAACGGTGGTGTTAGCTAATGAAACCTGGCACCAGTGTGACGATCTCACTGTGGGAACCTGGCTTACATACACATTCTTTCAGTCTCGCTCGCTCCGACACATCAAAAGCCAAAGAGGATTTAAACAGCAATCAAACAAACATCCAGTTAAAACAAAACACCGTGGGATATAGCTAGTGCATTTATGTGTTTGTGTGTGTTGGGAGAAGGGAGGATGTATAAACGACAATTAAAGAATTAGTACTTGGACAAGCACATTTGAAA
This sequence comes from Danio aesculapii, assembly GCF_903798145.1. Classification (NCBI taxonomy): domain Eukaryota; kingdom Metazoa; phylum Chordata; class Actinopteri; order Cypriniformes; family Danionidae; genus Danio; species Danio aesculapii. Next base: position 38,795,397 of record NC_079450.1, on the reverse strand, counting down.
TCAGATGCGTTCCACTTTGACTTTGCAAATCCGTAACAGCTAATCCTGTGACTCACTCAATGCACACGTCTCACTCATAGCACACAGCGGCTAGTGAGCTGACTAGCTATCTGCTTCCTACACAGACAAATGCTTTGTAAGTGTTGTGGAACCTTTAAAGTAAGTGGAATGTAAGTAGGAACGCTTTGCTCACACCGTAAACAACACACTTACCAATAATCACTATAACTCTGCGGTGTCAAATTCAGTTCCTGGAAGGCCAAAGCCTAGCATAGTTGAGTTCCAACCCTGCTTCAACACACTTAGCTGTAGGTTTCAAACAAGCCTGAATGACTCATTTTGTTTGATCAGGAGTGTTTAATTAGGGTTGAAACTAAATATAACTAAACAGTACTATAACTCTTAAGAAAGTGATTTTGACACCCCTACTATAACTGTTAGCATGTTGCTAAGCTAACAACATGATTCTCTCTGTAGCATAAAAGTCTTATATTTTCAGTACTGAATAAGTGCGTCCCAAATTGTATACTTCTGCACCATTCAACATAATTTTGTAGTATAAATAGTGTAAGTAGTGCATTCACATTGAAATATTTAAAAAGATGTGGAAGGTTGGGACACTTCACACACTCAACAGCCACAGTATTAATTTTAACAGAAAATTTTGATTTAGTTTTAGTCTTAGTCATACGTAGGCCCACATGGAATCTGCGCATGCAGATTTCCGCAGATTTTTAACCCATCATTAATTCTGTTTATTTACTTGTGTAAATGTGTGTAAATCTATATTTATTCAGTTTTTAAAATAATTTCAGTAATATTTTGGACTAATATGAAAATGTTCATCTTATTTATGTACAATGCAGTGTGTAAAGTAATCTTTTCTGTCTTTTAGTAGATATATTATATGAGAGACTTGCTTTGTTTACCAAATAAAGTGGATCTAATTGGATTTGCATAGTAAACATTAAATAAAAGTAAAAAAGATATTACTTTTTATTTCATATATTAAGGTTTTAGTTATGATACTCCCAAAATAATTCCGCAGAGACCCGCATATGTTTACCAAAATTCGCCGCAGAAATAGCAAAAAAATTCCGCAGATTCCGTCTGGCCCTAGTCATAAGTCAAAAATTCCATTTTAGTTTTAGTCATATTCTAGTCTTCAGAATCATTTTAGTTTTAGTCTAGTTTTGACATCTAAATTTTATAAGATTTCAGTTGACTAAATCTACTTGAGATTTAGGGGAGGTTGTGGTGGAAATACGGAAGTTTTCCGGGAGAAATAACAAAACAGGAGGGTGACGGGAGATGGGTCTGAAATACAGCAGTGTTGGCAGGTATGGTGTTAACTCACATAGAGGAATTTTAAAGCGAAGATGTATGTTAAAAAAAAAAAAGAAGTGTGCTTCACTTCAAGGCAGTTTTGTTATGTTGTATGATACATGAAATACATCATTATGTTGTATTTGTCTTGACATCAAACGTGAATCATCTTTTTCTCTCAGCTGTTGCCATTTCACTATAGCTTAATCTGGCAGACGCCCCTATGAAAAATGATGCAATCGCATCCCACGTCTACTGTGGAGCAGTTACTTTTCAAATGTGTCTGTGTGTGTGTGCGTCATGTGTCACACATCAAGACTAATTCTGATTGGATATTTTCTAAAAAATGTCCAAAATTTTTCATTAACGAAATTAACACTTCAACCACAGCTTTTTTCACGTAACGGAAAGGGCGGGGTTACTGGGCGCTGATGATGATACCGGGGAAAGGGGCCGCTGATGTTAGATTATTCAATTTGGATTGTAAAAGCAAATTATCCTACAAGAGTGATTATATCACCTCCCGATGGAGAATGTGGTTATACTCATGGCAGGTATTATTTCGTAATTTGGTTATTTATTTCACTAATTCGGCAACAGTCAAACATCTTCTGGGAAATGTTTGAAAAATAAAAAAAGTAGTTAGCATTCCATTCGAGATGACACTACATTCACTAAGCTGCTGAGTGTGTAATTACATGAGTACATCGTGTTTTAAAAGGTTTTTAAAAAAATTAAGAAGTGCTTAATTTTTCCCTGCTAATTCTAGCCGAATTAAACAATAAGACTTTTCTCCAGAAGAAAAAATATTATCAGACATACTGTGAAAATTCCCTTGCTTTGTTAAACATCATTTGGGAAATATTTAAAAAAGAAAATTCAAAGGGGGACTTCAACTGTATATGTACATTTGTTTCTTCATTGAATGTGTTGCAGTTAAATCTATTTTTCATTCAACAAAATTACAATAAGCTGTTGTTTTAGTATCTGGATAAAATTGTGCATCTAAAACAGTAGCATAATAAAGCTGCCTACCTTTTGGAACATAATTCATATTGTGATCACATGTAGTTTGCAATTAGTGAAAATCTAACATAGAGTACATCTAAAGGCTGGTTTATACTTCTGCGTTGAGTGATCGGCATGACCCATGGCAACTGTCTTGCGTATTGCTGTGCATTAACAATTCTGCGTGCTGTTGCTCTACAATACCACCTCCGAAACACTAGCTGGCTGTAAGTTTATATGTTCCTCTGTGTTGAGTTTATTCGCTGTTGTTTTGTTTTTTTGAACGCTACCTTAATGTACAAGTAGCTAAAACTTGCCCATTTAGAGGTGGGGACCGGCAGACGTGCAACGACTTTAATCATAAGAGAAACACAAAACAAAAGTTTCCATCTGGAGCTCCTTCATTAGCTCTCGACACTCCAAAGGGTTCGTGCAGCTCTCAGCAACAGCCACACTCATCACAGCTACCAAGCCAACCAATCACAGAGCTTGCGCTACGCATCTGTGCAACGTGTAGTTGCATTTTTTGAGTGTTGACGTCAGCCACGGTGAGGTTAAAGAGCTTAAAATTACCAAGAGGCAACACTCAATAGAACGGTCCATTGCAACAATAGCGTCCTGCAACAGCTCAGCGATTTCGCTATTTTTGAGTGAAAGCAATCAGATTGAATCTTTTGCTGTCGTGATGGCAAGCAGCTGCTTTGTTTTTTTTTATTTATTTATTTAAAAAGCACCTCAAAGCTGAAATATAACCTGAAAGACGACAATACAACACGTACAATCACAAGACTTTTAAAAGTTTATTTTATAGACTTGTTTAATATATTTGTACTATACTTGTTTTCTTGAAATGGTTACATTTAGGTGAAATGACATTAAATTACTTTAATTTAATAGTTTAATTTACAGAGTGTCGTCTCTTGGACTTGGTCGCCTCTATGCTCTTTGGTGAGGGCTATGCGACAGTGAGCATATGCGTGAGCTTGACGCAGAAGTATAAATCAGCCTGAACAATAGTCCAAATTTAGACTAGTCATTACAGACTTCACATGTGTAATTATTAATTCCTGTCTATATGATAAAACAATTTTTGACTTAGACTCTTGTTAGATGTCTCTTAAATTTACCCTGACAGGCTCAATTTAGCCTTTTTTAGCCAAGATACGTATTGGACATCTATTAGAGTATTTTTAAACACACAATAAAATTATCACAAATAAAAAATAATTATCAATAATAATCAATAAAAAAGTCACAAGATTTGAAAAAAACACTAGGTTTAAATACAAAAACAAAAAAAAATCTGGATCCATAGGCACTATAGACAAAAAAGCAAAACAAAAACAGCAATGTGTCTCTCTTGTCTACTTGTGATCCGATCAAACAAAATGCAATCTGGCAAATCCACTGCAAACTCTTGAACCAGCAAAACTTGCCCTTTAACCTTCATACAAAACGTCTGACATGCTTTCCTGAAATTCTTCTGACATGGAAACATGTATTCTTACAAACACATAAGTCGATTTTCACTGCACATTTGACAACCAACAGTAAATGTGACCCCAGTTTGATGCCTTAAAATCTCAGTACGTTTTGTAATGCAGCACTGTCTTATCCTCTCGATTTCTCTTTATCACACACCACTTCTGTCATTCCCGAGACTGAATCTTTGATACGTGCCCATCTCTTTTATGCATCAACGCTGCCATCATCTCCTTAAAGTCGGTAAACAGCCTGCTAGCACAAAGACAAATGTCACCTGGCAGACAGCAAAGATACCCACACTGTATTGCGTCATGTCAAGGAAACTAGATTAGATCAAGATGGCTGAGAAGATGGCTCGAAGCTAACAGCGCAGGCTAATAAATGAAGACTTGTTAAATATGCATAAAAAAGAGACTTTAATCTCCCAAAGGCTTTTATCTTCTCCAACCCGACAGCACAAACACAGCAATATACAATCTCCTAATTTTGGCACTTTGATAGTGCAGAACTCTCACCGTCGCCCACCAACTGCAGTAAAGCCAGGTCCAATGGCCGTTTCCAGCGGGAGTTCTTGATCAGGGCGATGCCATATCCAGTCGTGGCGAATACTTTCCCTGAGCCGATGGTCATTACTTTACAGCCTTCATCTTTACGAGCCATGTAGTTCAACACGGCCGCGTCGTAGATGAAGGCATCCAGCTTACTGCAAACACAGACAGGAAGAGTACGAGTTAGAAGAGGTGACAGAAAGATAGCACGGGGGAAACTCTGCATTATATTAGCACTTTGGATAAAAGTGGATACTGAAATGACAGGCTCAGGAAAACCACTGTGTGGATTAACTACTCACAATTAATGGAGAAAAAGTATGTGAGGTGTACAAGGCTGAGAGAGGAAGTGTGGGAGGAGGTGAAAAAAAAAGTGCAAACACATTGTAAAGGAACTCCTGTTTCTGTGAAAGATGTTAGATAACATGTTGGAAACAAGGTTATTATTGTTGTTATGAAAACTATTACAGAGACCAAAAGTAAATGAACACAGATGAAGTATTTTTGTTAACTGAAATATAAATGAGCTGGCAAAGGAAAATGAGCTTGAGTAAACGGAAAATCTAGATGCGAACAGCAATTATTGGAGTTCAAGCACTGCTGGTACTTTAAGTACGTTTTATTTTGATGAAAGCATTTCTTAGATGGTTGTTTATTTCAGGACAGTTGAAGATTAGTGATCCGATTACTTCATATTTATCACAGTCAAAGTCCCACATATTGTCTGAGTGCCATTTTATGAAAGTCTGGCATTTCAGAGCTGTAGACTTGTGAGGAAACTGGGCCATACCCACAAGGATCAGAAATTAAATTTAGGATATACATTTTACTTGTCTTGACTCAAGGATGAGCACACAAGAGATCACTGGTAATATTCTGGTATGTTAAGTTACAAATAAAAACAGGTTCACTTTTCTTGCAGCACCCCATCTTAGTTCTTTGCCATTATGTCACGAAACAAAACAGTAAGCAATACTTTTGTAAAACCATCATATTTCAGATCTCCATTCATTCTATTTTAGGTTTCATGATCAGTTATAATGGAGACAAACATAATGTTACAAAAACCTGATCACTTAAAGGGTTATTTGACCCAAAACGCTCTTAAAAATATGTATCTCAGCCTAAATTTTTGTAAAATACAATTCTCTGGGTATGTTTCCTTGAACATTTCATATAACAAATTCACTAGAGGGAGCTGTCTACATTTTTGCGAATCTGAGATGGGGTATGGGGTTTTGTTGTACATTTCAGATTCTTGTACACGTCCACAAGAAGTCTGTGTTTGTTGCACAGACCACCAACAAATCAAAAATCTAAACCCTTCCCTTACCCCAACCAATAGTGTTTTCAAAAGCAAACATAAGAGAAAAATGCACTGCAACCATGTAGTTGTACCTTGGCTTTGAATTGTTTTTATCTATTTTTAAGATAAGTGTTTTGTGTCTCCAGAATGTGTCTGTAAAGTTTCAGCTTAAAACACACATCAGATTATTTATTATAGCTTTCAGAAGTTTGTAATTTTCAGCTCTGAGCATCTTGCAGCTGTTTTTGTTGCGTGTGCCTTTAATGCTAGTTCTCCCCACTCACCGTTTCCACATGCCTGTTAGAGTCTGCCTCAATTTCTCCCTCGGCTGCGTCAGATAAACAGCACAGTGACAGACATGAAGGAAGCAGATCTCACGTAATGTTTGTGAGAAATTCTACAGTAAGAACTGTAAAACCCAATGATTATTTAATGTATTTGTTGTGGAGTTAATTCAAGCCTTTTGATGAGTCACTTACAGTGTTGTGCAAGTTACTTCCAAACTGTTATACATTACAGATTACTTATTACTGTGATTTAAAAGTAATCCCTTACCTTAAAATATTACTGTCTCAAAATTGTAATATGTTACATTACTCTTATATTACTTTTTAGTTACTTTCACCAGAATAACTACAGAATTAGAACTTAACATTCTAAAATGACTAAATGTACTGCAGAGCATTTTACATCCAGTAGAAAGCGATATGATGTAGCAGAATGACGGTGACCTATCCAAGCTACTAACAATATAGTATATATTTGGCAACGTGAAGGCTCAAGACAATGCAAGAAAGGATAAGAGCCAGAATGACAAATGATCAAAGTCTGTTGAAAGTATGGTAAAGGTAAAGTGATTATCTGGCAATATCTGTGAATAGCTTGGCTATTTTCATATTAGACATAACAGGCCTATATGTAAACTCCAATGCCATGACGAGATGCATTTTTTTCTTAATCTTGCCATTATTCTATTCACTTTAAATTCAGGTTCACAACACAAAACTGTCATGCACAAAGTGAGCATGATGAACATAGCTTTCTCAATATAATGCTCGTGCAACGATTTCCTCTGTGGACAAAACTGCTTGTGAGCTCTCAAATATACGCTGCTCGCGTGCAAATTTTCTCATGCTCTCTCAAATATGCACTGCTCACGCACAAAATTTCTTGTGCGCTCACAGTACACTACTCGCTCAGTGAGATTATATGCAGACTCACAATTTGTGTCTTGTGTTCCCTCTTCCTTTCATGCTTTTTGATATAATTTATATTTGTACACTATTTATTAACAATAACCAAAATACTAAAATAGACTTACATATAACATTTTTTAATCTAATCCACTATAACCTTTTTTGTTGTTTGTTATATGATGAAATATTTCCAATTTCAAACACTTAAGACACAGAGAAAAGAAGTTGAATGCAAAGAATACATTTATTAAACATCCAAAAGGTGCACCATACTAATCAAATAAAACAACATTTAAACAAAAATATAACGAATGCAAGCAGAAATGTAACCGATAAAAATAGGGGAAAACTTGATGAGGTATTATAGCCTACTGAACTATTGACTCCTCAAATAAATCTCACTATCAATCCCATTTTATCATGGCAACTAAAATAAATTGAACACGTCTCTGTTGTCTTCCACATTGCTGATGAGATTGTGGAGGACATTTTCCCTGTCATGTACAGTGTTTTGAACAGTTCTACAGTAAAGTACTTCAATTAACCAGTTGTGCTAATACTAGTTGCTATGGTAACACAAGCGTAATATAAACAAATTACCCAGTGCTGTAGTTTTTTTTTTTTTACAATATAGGGTATACTATACTACAATTCACCACACTTTACTGTAGTAAAACTACACTTTGTATTTCATTTTATCAGTTCACTATTCTTAATACTACAGTATGCTGAAGCATTCATTAACAAATTGTAAATAATACTAGCCTAAAACATAGGCAGTATATCTAACACTCAAAAACACAAGTATTTATTATAGAATTTATCATAACCTTTTAGTGTTTCGTGTATTGCTAATAAATACCGTAGCAATATATAAACCATATCAACATTCTTGGGATAACCAATTGAACAGGAGGATCTCTGGAGAGCAAAAGCACGAAAAGAAGAGGAAACATGAGGCACAAAATGTGAGTCTGCATCATCTGACGGAGCCAGAGCAGATCATTCGCACGTGAGCAGCCGTGTTTTGAGTGCATGCGACTGCGAAAAAAAAATTGCGGTCGAGTTGTCCACGAACAGAGAATTACATGAACGCGCTCTTGTAAAACTGCGCTTACGACTGTTGTCAGTGAAATAACGCCATATGCACATACGTCCATCTCGCGAATGTACTGTCTTCTGCTCATCTATTTTGCAGCTTTTCCGCTGCACGTCAGGGCTTGACCTTACTGTGAACCGGGCTGAGCCAATAGCCTCGGACCTCGAGCTCAGAGGCTGAAATCATTCCGCGTTCAAAGTAAAAAAGTTCCAATAGCCAGAGGGATAATAATGACAAAACGCGCATATATTCACTAACCACGAACAGAAAATAGAACTTACTTGCGGTATTTTTTTAATGTCTTGCGGGCGAAAAGTTTGTTGTAACGCACGCGTTACTGAACATGTACCGAGTAAAATATTACTGAAAATGTATAAGTAATGCCTTACACTACTGCGTTACTGGAAAATGTAATACATTACCGTAATACATTACTTTTGTAACGCATTACTCCCAACACTGGTCACTTACAATGCTTTACAAAGTTCTCACACACACAGCGGACACACACACAGCATGTGCGTTTAACTTTGCACTGCTTTTGCACGGCAAATGTGACAGGATACACGTTAATATCCACTGCTTTATGAATATCGGTTATGTTAATGCACAAAATAAACCTGATTTAACATTCTCAAACCGGGACTGAAGCGTCTTCTTTTATAATTGTTCTGAAATGTGGCTGTGGTGATAAAGACGGTAAAATCGCTTAATATATTACAAACATGCACTGTTTTAAAAACGTTTTAAACTTGTAAAACTCATTCTTGATCACATTTGATGATGATTGATGATCACAGCGAGCTGAACAGGTTTTTTTTTTAAATCCCAGATGCTTTGCGCACGTCCTGCCTTGCTGATATGATTATACGCATTACTACGGAGACATGTTAATACGCGTTAATAGGTTGTTAATAGGTGCCCTTTAAACTGAGCACTCCGCATCACGAACCCAACCCCATGTAAAGTGAGCTACTGTACCAAGCAGACTGACCATGCCGGAAATTAATTTCATTACAAATCATAGACACTGTTATGAGAGGTTAAAAAATAATGTTGTTTTCCTTTCTAATGCACTACTTTAGTATTTTTTTTCAATGTAAATGTGCTTAACTGATGTGTGTGGCACTTAGTGGCTGTGTCTGAATACTGAACACTATTTATGCTGCTATTTTTTCAAACCATTCCAAAGCGTTGTGTCTTGCACTTTCAGAAGTGTGAATGAGCCCTTAAGTTGATTTGTGGTATATATTTGGTGTTATGCAACGAATTGCATGAAAATAATTCTTTATTCGTAGCTAATATAAACTACAGTTGAAGTCAGAGTTATTAGCCCCCCTGAATTATTACACCCCCTGTTTTTCCCCAATTTCTGTTTAACAAAGAAACAATGTTTTCAACACTTTTCCAAACATAATAGTTTCAATAACTCATTTCTAATAACTGATTTATTTTATCTTTGCCATGATGACAGTAAATAATATTTTAGTAGATATTTTTCAAGACACTTCTAGACAGCTTAAAATTATATTTAAAGGCTTAACTAGGTTAATTAGGTTAACCAGGCAGGTTAGTGTAATTAGGCAAGTTATTGTATAATGATGGTTTGTTCTGTAGACTATCGGAAAAATATATAGCTTAAAGGGGCTAATAATTTTGACCTTAAAATGGTTTTTAAAAAATTAAAAACTGCTTTTATTCTAGCAAAATAAAACAAATAAAACTTTCTCCAGAAAAACAAATATTATCAGACATACTGTGACAATTTCCTTACTGTCACGGATTGGTCAGGCTCTCACGATCCCCACTCACGAAGATCACCATCACCTGACTTCTAATGAGCACACAGCTGCATCACATTCACGAGCACCAGATAAAAGCACAGCACTCCAGTCGCTCATTGTCCGGGCTCGTCTCGACGAAAGCGGACAACTGAGCGACCACTCAGCGTAGTCATCCTCAGCTAAAACAAACGCTTTACTTACCTGTTCTCTTTGTATTCCTCCTAGTCTTCCTGGTCCACCCGAATCGTCCTGTCTTCCAGTCCTTCCAAGTCTGTGTCATCCTCTGTCAGCTGTATCTGGTGTGTGCTGTCCATCCTCGTGTATTCCTGTTACCCAGCCACGGAGGAAAAGACCCCAACATCATTCCTGATCCTCCTGGCTATCCTTCATGTGCTCCTTGTTGTCATTTAATAAACACCCTAACGTTTCCTTACCTCTGTCTCCTGTCCGCTTCATAACAGAAGCCCGGACCAATAACGACGACAACATGAGCACCCCCGATCACTTTCAAGAGCTGGTGGACCAGTTGAAGCGGATTCTACAGCCACCAGCTCCACTTTCCAACGCGCCACCAGCACCGAGCACTTCCGCCTCCACAGTTTCTTCTTCGGCCCTTCCTTCCAGTCCCATGGCCCGACCAGCGCCCTACTCAGGCGGAGCGGGGGAGTGCAATGGTTTTCTGTTACAATGTTCCCTCATATTCGAAATGCAACCTTCTCTATATCCCACAGATAAGTCAAAGATCGCCTACATCGTATCACTACTCTCTGGGCCTGCACTTAAATGGGCTGAGACGATCTGGAACCAAGCCGGGCCGGTCATGAATTCCATCACTACCTTCACGGAGTATTTCAAAGAGGTGTTTGGACGTTCTGATGGGGAAGTAGCCGCTGGAGAGCAGCTGTATCATCTAAAACAAGGTACTCTATCTACACAGGAATATGCTCTCCGGTTTCGCACTCTAGCAGCTGCAAGTGGATGGAATGAGAGATCGTTGTTGACCACGTACCGGCTCGGCTTGGAACCCACTCTCCGAATCCAGCTGGCCACATTAGATGATACTATGGGTCTGGAGAGATTCATCCAACATTCTCTCCGATGTTCCGATCGTCTCCGTTCCTATCAACAGGACACCATCACCCCCTCGTCTGCACTCCTCCAATCGCCTGAGTCAACAGCCTCTCCAGAACCAGAACCCATGATAATAGAGTCTGGAAGACTGACATCAGCGGAACGACAGAGGAGGCTGACCCGGGGTCTGTGTCTATACTGCGGTGTCAGTGGACACACCCGTATGGAGTGTCCCCTTCGTGCCATTCGGACTTCAGTGAGTGTATTCAGTACGAATATTGAACAATGTAAACCACTTACTACCACCGTACAAATAACTACTGCCTCTATTTCTCTCCTTGTCACAGCCCTCATCGACTCCGGGTCAGCAGGGAACTTCATCTCCCAATCCCTCTGTCGTCAACTCCACCTACGTACTGAGGCGGCCTCGCATATATACCAGATACAACCGATAACCCAGTGCACTCGATCTTCGACCCGTATCCATCGACAATGCGAAGACATCCTTCTTCAAGTGGGGTTGTTACATCAAGAGAGGATTCAATTTCTGGTTCTGGAGGGTGCAAATATGGACATCATTCTAGGGCGCCCGTGGCTGGTGAAGCACGATCCCATCATCTCTTGGGGCACAGGAGAGATAAAGAAATGGGGATCTGGATGTACACCTACCTGTTTTCCAAATCTCCCTCTTCAAGGTCGGAACCCCATTTCTTTGTTTACAACATCGGTCGAGAGTCCTCCTGAGAAGCAGTCTATCCACATTCCTAAGGAGTACAGCTCCTTTCATGATGTCTTCTGCCCCAAGAGAGCTTCCCAGCTACCGCCGCATCGGCCATGGGACTGCGCGATCGACCTAGTTCCAGATGCCCAGTTGCCAAGAGGTAGGATCTACCCGCTCTCGCTTCCAGAGAATCAGGCAATGGAAGATTACATAAGGGAGGCTCTGAGTCAGGGGTACATACGTCACTCAAAATCACCAGCCGCCTCAAGCTTCTTCTTTGTGGCCAAGAAGGACGGAGGGCTGCGTCCATGCATCGACTACAGGGTCCTAAATAACGGTACAGTAAATACCGATATCCCCTTCCTCTGGTACCAGCCGCTTTGGAACAGCTCCGAGAAGCTAAAGTCTTCACTAAATTGGACCTCCGCAGCGCGTATAATCTGATAAGAATACGTGAGGGGGACCAATGGAAGACAGCATTCGTGACCCCTACTGGCCACTATGAATATGAGGTCATGCCTTACGGTCTGGTCAACGCCCCCTCCGTATTCCAAAACTTCATTCATGAAGTCCTCCGGGAGTTTCTTCACCACTTTGTAATAGTGTACATAGATGACATCCTCATTTACTCCCGGAGTGAGGCCGAACATCGCCAACACGTTGCGGAGGTCCTACACACATTGAGAGAACATCACCTCTACCTCAAAGCGGAGAAATGCTCATTCCACCAGAAGTCGATTCATTTCTTGGGATACATCATTGACCAAACCGGTATACGTATGGATGGGAAGAAAATTGAGGCTGTTCTATCCTGGTCAGAACCCACTTCCATTAAGGAGCTCCAGAGGTTTCTTGGGTTTGCTAACTTTTATAGACGGTTTATCAAGGACTACAGCAGGATTACATCACCTCTCACTAATCTCCTCAAGGGTAAACCCAAAGGACTGGAGTGGACCAAAGAAGCAGCCGCAGCCTTCCGCCTTCTTAAGAAGGAGTTCACAAGGGCCCCACTCCTGACTCATCCTGACCCAAATCTTCCTTTCGTGGTGGAAGTGGACGCATCCACCACCGGCGTCGGGGCAGTATTATCCCAACATCATGATACACCGCCCCGACTGCATCCCTGTGCCTATTTCTCTCGGAAGTTGAGCCCGGCGGAGCAGAATTACAGCATAGGAGACAGGGAGCTTCTAGCAATCAAGCTAGCCTTGGAGGAGTGGCGTCACTGGTTGGAGGGAGCCAAACATCCGTTCCAGGTGATCACAGATCACAAAAACCTCCAATATATCAAAGAGGCCAAGAGACTATGTCCACGTCAAGCCAGATGGTCACTTTTCTTCTCACGTTTTGATTTCTCCATTTCCTATCGTCCAGGACCCAAGAATCTAAGAGCAGACGCTCTCTCTCGTTTACACGAGCATCACGATCATGAAGAACTCCCAACGAAGATTCTTCCCGAACACATCTCCATTTGTCCGATCACCTGGAACGCTCCTCCAGTCGTTGCCACTCCGGAAGCCCCTGCTCCGCCGGGATGCCCTCCTCATCGGCAGTTCATACCACCTGAACACCGGGTAGATCTGATCCACTCCTTACATACCTCGCTAGGCACTGGACATCCAGGGATCAACAATACTCTCTCGCTAGTATCCCAACGATTCTGGTGGCCAAACATGGCAAGGGATGTGAGGCAATATGTTCAGGGCTGTAAGGACTGTGCCCAATCCAAGAGCCCACGTCATCTACCCGCTGGAAAGCTCCATCCCTTGCCGATTCCGAACCGTCCCTGGTCACACCTAGGAGTGGACTTTATCACTGACCTCCCCTCGTCAGAAGGTAATACCTGTATTCTAGTCATCGTAGATAGATTCTCAAAGTTTGTCAAACTAATCCCTCTGAAAGGTCTTCCCACAGCCTTTGAAACAGCCGACAATATCTTTAATCAAGTCTTCAGGTCATTTGGTATTCCAGAAGATATTGTGTCGGACAGAGGTCCACAGTTCATCTCACGTCTATGGAAAGCCTTCTTCAAGCTCCTAGGTGTGGCCGTCAGCCTCTCTTCTGGATATCATCCCCAAACCAACGGGCAGACAGAGAGGAAGATTCAGGAGGTGGGACGGTTCCTGAGGACCTTCTGCAGTGGTCACCAGAGCTCCTGGAGCCAGTATTTGGGCTGGGCAGAATATGCCCAAAATTCACTGCGGCAACCCTCCACCGGACTCACGCCATTCCAGTGCGTCCTGGGCTTCCAACCACCGCTCTTTCCCTGGGATGGCGAACCATCTGATGTCCCCGCAGTGGATCACTGGTTCCGGGAGAGCGAGAGAGTCTGGGACGAGGCTCATCAACATCTGCAGAGGGCAGTCCGTCGAAGCAAGGTAACCGCCGATAGAAGAAGGTCTGAAGAACCCAGATACACACCCGGACAAAAGGTGTGGCTATCCACCCGGGACATACGCATGCGACTGCCCTCTCGCAAGTTAAGTCCCCGATTTGTTGGTCCCTTCACCATCGTGGAACAGGTTAACCCCGTCACCTACAAACTACAATTACCCTCTCACTACCGTATTCACCCTACATTCCACGTATCACTCCTGAAACCCTATCACGATCCTGTTCTTCCCTCCACAGAGCCTGACCACGAAGAGGAACCCCCTCCTCCACTGCTCCTAGAAGAAGGAGCCGTCTACGCAGTGAAGGAGATCTTGCGTTCCCGACGTCGTGGTGGCCAGTTGGAGTACCTGGTGGACTGGGAAGGGTACGGCCCCGAAGAAAGGACATGGGTTCCCAGAGCTGATATTCTCGATCCTAGTCTCATGGTGGAGTTTCATGAGAGCCACCCTGAGTTCCCAGCGCCTAGAGGCAGAGGGAGACCACCACGGCGTCGGAGGTGTCGGCCCTCAGGAGCGGGCCCTGGGGAGGGGGGTACTGTCACGGATTGGTCAGGCTCTCACGATCCCCACTCACGAAGATCACCATCACCTGACTTCTAATGAGCACACAGCTGCATCACATTCACGAGCACCAGATAAAAGCACAGCACTCCAGTCGCTCATTGTCCGGGCTCGTCTCGACGAAAGCGGACAACTGAGCGACCACTCAGCGTAGTCATCCTCAGCTAAAACAAACGCTTTACTTACCTGTTCTCTTTGTATTCCTCCTAGTCTTCCTGGTCCACCCGAATCGTCCTGTCTTCCAGTCCTTCCAAGTCTGTGTCATCCTCTGTCAGCTGTATCTGGTGTGTGCTGTCCATCCTCGTGTATTCCTGTTACCCAGCCACGGAGGAAAAGACCCCAACATCATTCCTGATCCTCCTGGCTATCCTTCATGTGCTCCTTGTTGTCATTTAATAAACACCCTAACGTTTCCTTACCTCTGTCTCCTGTCCGCTTCATAACACTTGCTCTGTTAAACACCATTTGGGAAATATTTAAAAAAGAAAACAAATTCAAAGGGGGGCTAATAATTCTGATTTCAACTGTATGTGTAAGTATCATTTGTCCAAAAAGAAATAAAAGTTATTGGTCTCATACACAGCATTAGTTTTATGTAGAAAATGCAGTTAAAGTACAGAATGTTGAAGTATGTTATTCCAGTTTCTCAAAAATGTAAGCTAAAGCACATATTTCCAATGAACCTTTGTTGCATAAATCCAGGGCTCTAGACAAACATCTGATTAACATAATATTAACAAAAATTAAAGTAATTATTTATTTTAATTTAATTACTCTTTCAATACATATAATGTTTAATGAATTTATATCGCAATGAAATGTGACATGACTATCCCACATTTTTTGCCAATGGTTCCCATTAATTTTACTGCAGTAAATCATGGTAAGTTGGTGTTTTGTGAAATAAACCTCATTCTAGTCTGATCATTAGTCATTATATAATGTTTCAGCTGTTTTTCCATGTTAGTGTTGTGGATAATGGCAGCACGGTTTCATTTGGTTTTAAATTAGTTTAATGAATAGTTTGTATAAGAGAGCTCAATAACCAACTGTACAGATCTTTGTATAACATTTTAGTTTAGGTTACAATTTATGCTATTAACTACTGGCTTATTAACGGCCTATTAGTAAGATATTAACTGTTCATTAGTAGTTCTAAAGGTTTGTTAATACTGTTATATTATACTGTTTTAATTGTATAAAATTGTTAATTTAGACCCAAACTAAAGTGCTACCAATCTTTTTATTGGTCTTGCAAACGCATGGTCCAGCGAAATGCATTCACTTAATCTCGTGCAGCGTTGTCTTTTAAACAGTGCTGATAAATGGTCTGTGCAGCACAAAGTTCAAAGGAGTAGCGCTGTTTGGTTATGCATTTGGTGTGTTCTGCAATTTATCTCATATGCAACAGAATGTCATCGCTTATCAGCAAATCAGTAGTGGCACCAGTGCGACCTCTAACAAAATTTAGTTTCACTGGCAGAAAAAAGGCAGCAAATTGCAACCATTTAACTGTAGTCTGGAGCCCTGTGAAACACTGATTGATAAGCATAAACAGAAGCTCAACCACACGTGGGTGACACGCAAGAACAATCCCGTTTGGGTCTTGGAAGTGCTGCGTAACACACAAGAATGAACCTTGTTGATTCTTACACATCACAACGTGTTTAATCGAAGTCTAAATTAAATCCACTATTATATAAAGCAATTATGGCTAATCATAAGACTTGGATTAAACCGCCCAGTTCATATGGATTTATTTTACAAGCTGTTTTTAAAGCATTAGAATTTGGGTGAATGATCATTCAGTGAAGGGACATAAATCTCTCAGAATTGGTTCATATATTGGTGACACTTTAGTTTAAACATCAATTCTCCAATAAAGTACATCCTCTGCATGATCTTACTCTATATATTCCTAATCCTACCCAATACTATTTACTACATTAAAGGGATATTTCCCCCAAAAACATTTATTTTACTTACTATTTACTCTCCTTCAAATAGTTCCAAACCTGTTGAACACAAGTAAAGATATTCTGAAGAAAGCTGAAAACCTGTAACTATATACATGCATAGTAGGGAGAACAAATACTTCGGATGTCTATGGTTACAGATTTCCAGCTTCATTTAAAACATGTTTTTTTTTAATAGAAGATAGAAATTGTAAAAAATTTAGAACCACTCAAGTGTGAGTAAATGGTGAGGAAATCTTTGTTTTTGGATGAACTATCCTTTAATTAACTACCGTATTAATGAGTAGCTAATTATGAGTTTATTGAGGCAAAAGTGGCTTTTTAGTAGTGAGACTCACACCTTAAAAAACTAAATGTGACCAAAAAATCTTCATTTGTGCTCTGTAAATTTTGATAAATAATGACCAGACCAAATTTTCAATTCATGGTAAACAAACGCTTTAACTGATGATTTTTGGATGATCTTCAAATTTGGCATTTTAACAAGACTTAAAATAAGTTTTTTGTGTCCCAAGTGTGTGTCTGGGAAGTTCCAGGTCAAAATACCAAACAGATCATTTATTATAATCTGTTGAGAATATACATTTTTGGTTAGATGGAATTGTAGCTCTTTTGTCACATGTGCCTTTAAATAAAAAAAAGAGCTGGTTCTACCCACCCTCTCTGAGGGCATTTCATTTCAGAGAAGAATAATCAGGGTTGGATATCGGGAGAAATACAGCAAGATGTGTTTATAAGAGATGATGAAACAGAGACCCACAATCATAAATACAACAGTAAGATGACTGAGCAACACAAAAATTCCATTACAATGTTCACGTTTTTGCTCATGTACTTGCGGCAAATGTGACACCAAACAGATAAATATACGCTGCTGTATAGTATTCCATTATAGCTCAGTTTTGGCTTAGTCCCTTTTCTAATCAGGGGTCGCCACAGCGGAATGAACCACCAACTTATCCAGCACGTTTCACGCAGCAGATGCCCTTCCAGCTGCAACCCAACACTGGGAAATACCCATACACATTCACACACATACACTACGGACACTTATTCAATTCACCTATAGCACAAGTCTTTGGACTTGTGGGGGAAACCAGAACACCCTGAGGAAACCTACGCTAACATGGGGAGAACATGCTAACTCCACACAGAAAAGCCAACTGACCCAGCAAAGGCTCGAACCAGCGACCTTCTTGCTGGGAGGTGACAGCGCTACCCACTGCTCCACCGCACCGCCCTAGCTCAGTTACTGTACAAAATAAACCTGAATTAACGTCCACAACCCAGGACTTCTGTTGTGTTCTGTTTAGAATAGATCTTTTAATCCCAGTTTCTTTGCAAATCCTGTCTTGTTGACATGTTTATACGTGTTAATACTGAGACATGTTAGTTTGTGCCTGCCAGTCAATATTGGTTGTGTACTGCTACGTCATGTTGCAGTTGGCCTCAACATCACTAGGATTTGTATCCTATTTTAACTTCAGAAAAAAAAACTTGCTTTGCTTGTATCACTCTAGTATGACTGTGAACACACTATACCTACACATATTTATATCCAAACTTAGATGTTTTCGTAGATTTTTCATTATAGGTGCCCTTTAAATCTAAACTTTTGTGTGTGTATGTGACCAAAATATCTTTACTGTGTGTTCTGTACATGAACAAATTTCTCAAAGGTTTAATAAATGATAAGAAATTTTTCCTTTGAGGGGTAGCAAATGCTTTAACTGATGACTTAAAACTAAATGCATAATAAGCTAAACATTTTTCATGCTGCATTTTTAATTTAGTTGATGAAAGGATTTTATTAATAAGTAATCAAAAAGCTGAAAGATCAAAATAGTTCTCCAGTGTGAATCAGTCCAAATCAAACCAAGGTCAGGCTAAAGTAACACTAGATTCAAATGCTGTTATTGAACAGAAACTGAACAGTTTTCACTTAAAATCTTTTGAAATCTTAAATACAACTAAAACTGAAGATGGAGAGTTCAGATGCAAATACTGCTAAACGCCACTTGTGTCAAAAATGAGCTAATGACATTGAGTGAATGCTTTAGGGATGTAGTACATGTTCAACAAATGTTTTTGCTTCGAATCATCTAAATCCCAGCGTCAGCACAATCAGAAATAATCGAATCATAAGTTTTCAATGTAACAGCTGATACGCCGCCTTTTCTGAGGAGACTTTATTTCGCTTCTGATTTAGATTCTAAAAGATGGAGTTTGATGAATTGGATGAGCCTGTCCGACTGTCAGTAAATGGCAAATGAAAACGTCACGTAATTCAAAACTCATTTAAGATATTACAAGAAAACGAAAACACACTGTACAGTCGGAAGTGTAACATGCCTTCATAACATTTTTTTTGAGCAGCAACGCTACTTTGAATGAGTCCGATTTACTATACATTAAACTATAAGCAACTCCATTCACGAAAGGTGAAGTTAAGATGCAGTTTTTTTTATCCCACATGGATGCTATGAGGATAAACAAGAGACGAAAACGAGACAAAGACCCTGAGTATGGTGAGAATAAATGAATGACAGCTTCTAAAAGTGTTTGAGAGGAAATCCCCTTTTTGCCCAGTGGGCCTACCTTGTGTTTTATTTGCTAATGTAAGCTTTTTTAAAAGATAAATATAATGTATAAAACTACACATGTTTTATATTACTTCATTCTACCTATACGTCTGATAAGCTTTTTATATTAATGGACTATGCACAGATATTGATGTTTTACAATGTTTTTACACTACATTATTTGAATCTAACAAGCTTAGCTTATAATGTTTACAATGTTTACATTTTAAATCTAAATCACAAAAATCTGAAATCACAACAGATTGTTAAGATTTAATTAATGGCAATTTTAATGTTTCTGATTAATGCACTCACTTGACAGATTTCTTTCATTCATTTTCCTTTTGTTTAGTCCCTGGTTTATCAGGGATTACCACAGAGGAATGAACCACCACTTACTTGATAGATTTATATTATATATAATTTCTAATTGCATCTTTAGTGATTTTTCAGCTAGTTACACTATCGTGTCTTAATAGGTGGATTTAGAGGTTTTTGCAAAAAAAGCACAAGTGGATTTAGCTGGTTTTGACACAAAAGAAAATTGACTTTGTTAAAAACCAAATAATTGTCTATTGACATTTTTGAAAAAAAAAAGTTTTTTTATCTACTCTCTAATAACCCTATTATTATCTATAAAATGAAACTTCTGATCCTAATTATAGGAGCCTGATAGAAAATGCTCATTAACAAAAAAAAAGAGGTCTGATGGATTTAGAGGGTTTTGCATCTGAACTCTTCATAAACAAAATGAAACAGAAAAAGCTTTACGACAATAGGAATGAAGGCAAATGAGTGAGAAAGCCAGCACAGACCCAGTCTTGAGGTGGGAGATGGCGTCCTCCACACTCTTCTGGTTGTACTTGACCATGTACTGGTGCATGTCTGGATAGTTACTGCGGATGTTTTTCTCTGTGCTTCCGTTGGGGACCGTTCCAAACTTCAGAGGGGGGTACTGCTCTGTGGGGTGCTGAAACTGAGAGAGGGGAACACAGGATGAAAGTTTCATTGAAACTGATGTTGCATTTGTTTTCTCAACGTAATTAGTGGACTCACAATAGAGCGCAATGAAAAATGATTCCAAGACAAAACATGAATGACATATGACAGCAAACGCATGTAAGAAACGAGTCTCCAGCCACTGCAGCTGTCAAAACCAAATATAATACATCATAAATTCTGAACAATTCACAAAGCAGCAATGCTGATACGCACGTTGTGTTCATTCTGCTTTTAACAAAAGAGAACAAAAGCTAAGAAGCAGATGGGGGAAACTATTTTCATTTAAAAAGGGATTCACAAAATGAACACGAGGCTCTTAGAAACAAGAACCAACAAAAGCCACCGTGTGTTAAACAGCTTTAAGTATCCAAATTTAATGTAGCTTCTTTACTGGAAATGACACAAGCACAATGGGACACAAATACATTTCGTTTGGTGTACAGAAGTGCATTCATCTGGCATGACAGCAAAACACTGTTTTTTTCTGTGTGTGTTTCCTCAAGAATCCCTCCAGATTCCTCAAGGTCAACACTGAGAGCCAAGGGCAAAGGAACATTTCCACGCTAGGATGAGGAATTATTGAACATCTCACAGACCCAGATGAGCACCGCCACTACAACACAACCACTGCACGACCTGCTCAATAATAAAGCAAAAAACACATCAATGCCATATTCCTCGGCTGCCACTAGAAGAGTCTGAATTTTCTGTATTGTCCACTATGATAAGGTCGACTATGATAATTTATTTATTATATATATATATATATATATATATATATATATATATATATATATATATATATATATATATATATATATATATATATATATATATATATATATATACAGAGAGAGAGAGAGAGAGAGAGAGAGAGAGAGAGAGAGAGAGAGAGAGAGAGAGAGAGAGAGAGAGAGAGAGAGAGACACAGTTGAAGTCAGAATTATTAGCCCCCCTTGAATTTTTTATGTTTAACAGAGCAACTTGGGCAACTGTCTGACATTAACAAGTTTAGGGTTTATAAATGGCACCAGTAATATTTCTTATTATTAACTAAGTAAAAAAAATGCTTAATACTTTCTTTTTTCAATTATTTGTGTTATTTTTGATTAAGTTAATGCATCCTTAATGATTAAAATAATTTATTTTATTAAATAAGTCATTATTAGAAGGGATGCTCCGATCGATCGGCATCGGCCGATAATAACATTTTATGACTCGATCTATACTCGCCAATCTGGCCGATCTCATGAACCGAACGCATGTGTTTGTTTACGAGTTTACACACAGAGCAAGTCGCATGTGCACTCATCTTGTGAAAAGGTAAATGATGTATGCGGGCGTGAGCAATCTTTGCACACCTAACACAGCTGCTGTCCGGAGCTGTGATTTTTCTGCTACTATCAATAGTTGGAGGTGAGCAAAATATTTGAACGGCCTTGCAAATACACTTGTATTTAGGCCTTTTTATATATCAGAAGTGAAAGTTCAGTGTTTCTGACTATTGCAAGTTCACTAAAACCTGGTTTTACTTTAATATATTTAATAATATACTTGTTGAAATATACTTGTTGTAATAAACAGTAGTTTACAGGCCTATTTTCTTTTAGGAGAAGGAAGTAATGGATTTATAGGTGTGCATTCATTTTAACTTCTTATGCATCAAATATGCAAAAAGTAAAACAAATGCATTATCTGTTTTATCTATAATTTTCTGTAAAGCTGCTTCAACCATTACACTAAATAGTTATAAGAGACATGTTTAACGGATATATTCAACATCCTTAATTAAGGAGAGATCTCCACTTTATAGTACTTGAAGAGAAAATTATCTTTATGCAAAGTTATATAAAGCTTGCAGCATCAAAATTCGTACTCTGTATCGGCCAATCATCATGACAAGAAATCAAAACTCGACATCGACTGCAAAAATCCTAATCAAAGCATCCCTAATTATTAGAATGACAACTTTTATGCTATTACTAAAAAGGCTAGTATTAGTACTAAAAAGCATTTAAACTATACTTACAGTCAGTTTATTAAGTATTTATCATACTGTAAATACACCTTATGCCCTTTCAGAAATAATCTTAAAAGTATGCTCAAGCATTCTTGACTCAATCAGACACAAATGTTTAAGTGCATTTGGCCTAAAGTTGAAATGTACATAGTAATTTACTTCACTAGTATTGTAAAAAAAAGGTCAAAGATTAAAGGTGCACTATGTAAGTTTGACACCCAGTGGTTGAACTAGGTATTGCACGTCTGAATCAAAACACACGCAAGCACAGGTTGCCAGATTGAGGACACCAACAAGAGCGAGCCAGACTATCAGGCCTAAAGGCTGATTTAAGGCTGATTTAAACCTAGTTTTTGTTTTACCCAACACCTGAAATGTATATTTTATAAACGGCTTCTATTTCTTGCAGCTGATCAACACGATAAAGTGTGATCATCTCAGGTCCACCTCATGCACTTTATTCAGAGTTAAATGCTAATGATGTGAATTTGAATATCATTTTGTATGACATTTATTGCCATACAACTGAAAGCAGCAGCAGATAGCTTACCTCAGATCTTGAAAATAAAATAAACTGCTTAATATTGAACCTTAGAACGGTTACTTTTTAATTTTATTTGCTAATTAATAACCACCTTATGCGGAACTCTGAATCTGCGTCTCTTTCGGAGGCTGTTACTGTCAAACAGAGGACACATTTCTGTCATGGACACAAACTTTAAGAGCCTTTCTGACTGAATGAATTAAGTACAATGTTTTCCACAAAGGCAGCCCAGGGTGCTGAAATATAATTGGATAGACTGGCATTGGGTGAGTTAAAGAGACCAAAACATTTCTAAAATGGAAATTTTTAAAGCAGAATTTCTGAGACAGTTCTTTCTGCAACCTGCAGCTTGATGACATACTGGACCAGGTCCACTACGTAATGAAAGATTGTCTATACACCTATCCCTACCCTAAACCCAAACATCGCATTAGTATGGGCGTTACCTTAGTGGGCGCTACAATGTACACTACATTTTGGACCTGGTCCTGTATGTCATAGTGACTACAGCTTGCAACAATGACAACATGGAATATCTGACTTTAGCAATGTTCTTTTAGATAAACAAGAATGTTCACTTTGCATGTTTTCTTGAATATCTGCAAACATTTTTTTTTTGCTTTTCAAACCTGATTAGCTAATTAAAATAAGTTAAAATACTCTCAATTTCAAAGTGTATGTGACAGTGTATAACTATTACTAGCAGTTCATCTAAAGCAGGGGTGCCCAAACTTTTTCTTATGAAGGACCAAAAACCAAACTTGATTGAGGGGGGAGGGCCGAAGGTAAATATACCAAACTATTACATTAAAACTGCCATGGTAATTAATAATTATATATTTTTTTTACATTTTATAATGAACTTCCTACAATAAAAAACATAAACACATTTATAACACAAAGATGTTCAAAGCTGAATACACGAATTAAGCTAAACCTGGTAAAACTTTGGGCATCTCTGATCTAAAGAAAAGCTGCAGTGTAACTTGCTGTTTACAAAGTCTATATCTCAAAACACTGCAGAATTCAACTAATTACAGTAACTATCCATACACCAATAAGTTTATATGCAGTATAGTTGCACACTAATAGTTGTTTAGTATTGTTGCCTAAAGTACATTAAAAGCATCCACCTTGTTTATTTTTTACAAAAGAGGCAATGCGGTCCTTTGTAAATTTAACGCCTTTTAGTGTCTTTCTTCTTTTTTTTTATTCTTAACTCACAAATATTGTAAGTTGTCTAAAGTGCTTTATAAGATGGATAGCACAACACATACAGTAATACAAATAAATGATGTTAAAACTAAATAGTATGGAGGTATTGCAATATCATAAAATCGTGCAATAATGTAATCGGTGAGTTAAAAGATGTGATTTGCGATACTGAGCTTGTTTTATCCAAGAGTCAGCATACTTTTTTACTTTTACTTAAGCATACTTATTCAAATGAAATCTATTTAAGTGTGCTTACTGCTTTACATGCAAAACGTAAAGCAAATGCAACATAATAGTCTTTCAGAGTCCTCGTCTTTAGACTCATTTTAGTAATAGACTCTGAAAGCACTCAGCTCTTCAAAAGACAAACAGTGAGAAAACGTTTCTCATGCTGTTCATCCACTTAGTGACCAATTTAAACTACTGTGAGTCAGATTTTTTTTCCCAGTTCAACTTTAGTCTCTGTAGTCATAAAGAACATTGATCACAAAAATCCATGTCGACACAACATCAGGAAATATGAAGTCTATATGGTCATCTACACGCACCGATAAACACGAGCGCTCTGTATCTACAGCATCTCTTATTCCCTTACCTTTTTATCACTGAGGCCAGACACAGTGTCAATGTATTCCTCTTGGATCATGAAGGCAGCCAGGTTGGCAGTGTAGCTGGCCAGGAAGATGACAGCAAAGAAAGCCCACACAAGAACCATGATCTTGCTAGTGGTTCCTTTGGGGTTCTCCACCGGAACGGAGTTATTAAAGACCAGAGCCCACAGAAGCCAGATCGACTTGCCAATTGTGAACTTTGAACCTCCGGCCTCTGGCAGACAAATGCAGTTCAATTATTCATAGGCTCAATGTACACAAAAAAGTATAAAAACTGGCATGTTATATAACATCATTTAGAATATATTGGACATTTATTTAATTATTCATGTTTACTCTAGTATCCAAACTTGTGTTGTCTTATTGTCATGTTATAAATAAAATTAAATAAGATTAAATGTAAAATATATTTGTGTGAATATACACTACCTGACAAAAGTCTTGTCGTCTTTTTTTTAGGAAAGTTTTAGGAACAACAAATAATAACTTGACTTCTAGTTGATCATTTGGTATCAGAAGCGGCTTATTTGAAAGGCAACGACCTCTAGACTACACTTATTTTCCTAAAATAACACATGATCATGCCTTGATTTTTAATTATTTCATAGGGGACAGTAAAGTCTGACTTTGCTTAGACAAAAGTCTTGTCACTTAACAGAAATAATGTACAGTATAGAATATAAAGTCATGGTGCAGTGAAAAAATAATTAATATTGTGTATGACTCACTTGAGCTTGGAGGACTGCATTTATACATCTCTGCAATGACTCAATAAATTATTAATAAAGTCATCTTTAAAGTCAATGGCAAAGAAAGCGTTCTTGCAGGACTCCCAGAGTTTTCAAGGTTCTTTGGATTCATCTTCAATGCCTCCTCCTTCATCTTACCCGAGACATGCTCAATAATGTTCATGTCTGGCGATTAAGCTGGCCAATCCTGGAGCATCTTGACCTACTTTGCTTTCAGGAACTTTAATGTTGAGGCTGAAGTATGAGAAGGAGCGCTATCCTGCTGAAGAATTTGCCCTCTCCTGTAGTTTGTAATGTAATGGGCAGAACAAATGTCTTAATACCTCAGGCTATTGATGTTGCCATCCACTCTGCAGATCTCTTGCACGCCCCTGAACATACCCCCAAACCATAATTTTTCCTTTACCAAACGTGACTGATTTCAGTGAAAATCTTGGGTCCATGCGGGTTCCAATAGATCTTCTGCAGTATTTGTGATGATTGGGAAGCAGTTCAACAGATGATTGATCAGACAAATCTAAATCTATGATTTACTGGAAGTCAAGTTATTATTTGTTCTTGTTGTATTCTTACAACTGGGATCAAGGACAATAATTTTGTCAGGTAGTGTAAATATGTGCTGGTCATTTAATTAGATTGATTTTACTAATTCCATCCAAGTAGTGAAATTTGTATAATGTATACATTTATTCTACACAGACTAATATATTTCAAGTGTTTATTTCTTTTCATTTGGACGAAAACGCCAAATTCAGTGAAATAAATCTACTTTTTGAAGTTATTCTAATTATATGACACTGAAACTGAACACTGAAAGAATGGTTCATTGGAACCAATGAATAATTTTCAGTGTATATATGGGAAATTGATAACTAGGCCCACACGGAATCTGTGCGCGCAGAATTCTGCAGATTTTTAGCCCATCATTAAATCTATTTATTTACTTGAGTAAATGTGTGTAAATCTATATTTATTCAGTTTTTAAATTAATTACAGTAATATTATTGACTAACATGAAAATGTTTATCTGATTTATGTACAATGCAGTTTGTACGGTAATATTTTCTGTCTTTTAGTAGAGATATTATATGAGAGACTTACTTTGTTTACCAAATAAAGTGAATCTAATTGGATTTGGATTGAACAATAAATAAAAGTTAAAAACATATTATTTTTAATTTCATATATAAAGGTTTTAGTTATGATACTCCCAAAATAATTCCGCAGAAATCCACAGATTTTTACCAAAATTCTCAGCAGAAATAGCAAAAAATGTCAGCAGATTCCGTCTGGCCCTACTCATAACCTTATAGTAAAAAATAAATAAATAAAAACTGAAAATATGAGCAATAATAATTAAATTAAATTGAACAACATTTATATAACACTTCCTTTATTTGTTCTGGCATTCTCTAGTAACTAAACATTTCATGCTTTACTTTGCTGTCATGCACCAAAATAAAATAAAATAGAATTAAAAATACATATATGAAGTATTAATTAATTAGTTTTGTTAAATTTAATAAAAAAATACATTGGTATATCATAGTTCATTAAGTTATGTTAACAAGGACAACTTTGGGTTTTAATGACGCAATAGTAAATGTTGAACTATGATTAATAAATGTGGCAAAAGCATAGTTTATTCTTAGTTCATGCTGTACATGGAAATACATGAACTAACATTAACTAACAGAACCATACTGTAAAATGAAGAAGCGCAATTAGAACACAAACACAAAACAAATCACAAATAAACTCCTATCCAGATGATATGAGATTAGAGAAGATGAAGAAGAGAAGAGAGAAAGAAGAGGATTACAGAGCACTCCAGTCCTTTATTATACATGAGAAACTGCCTGCACCACAAATATCAAACCCAATAAAGAACTGAGGTGAACGCAGCCATTAGATCTCTTGAATGAACTCAGTGACAAGCAAACAGTGTGCATTTATCTCTGTTAAAGCAACACTCGGGACTACTAAAGTTTGCCCTTATAAAAAGGTTACGTGCAAGACTCACTCTTGCCACTCTGAAGACTGCGGTTGTAGCCAACTGGACTGAAGAACTCAAAGATGAAGACGGTCACTGCCACCACCGTCAGGCACATCACAAACATCATCACCCACACCGCAGGGCTGTACGGCTCTGAGAAGAGAAGAGAAGAGAAGAGAAGAGAAGAGAAGAGAAGAGAAGAGAAGAGAAGAGAAGAGAAGAGAAGAGAAGAGAAGAGAAGAGAAGAGAAGAGAAGAGAAGAGAAGATAGATAGAGATGAGACAAGAAGATAAAAGAAAAGAAGATATGAGACAAGAAGAGAAGAATAAAAAGGAAATCAGATGAGATGAGAAGAAACAACAAGAGGTGAGATTAAAAGAGAAGAAAAGAGAACAGAAACGGGATGAGAAATGAAAAGAAGAGACAAGAAGAGAGGAAAAGATGAGAAGGAGATAAGAAGAAAAGAGAAGATGTAAGACAAAAAGATGAGACAAAAGAGATGAGGTGAGAAAAGAAAAATAGAAAAGAAATTAGATGAGAAGAGGTGAGATGAGATGAGAAGAGAAGAAAATAGAACAGAACCGGACAAAACAGATGAGAAATGAAGAGAAGAGATGAGACAAGAAGAGAGGAGAAGATGAGAAGTTAGGAGACAAGAAGAGAAGGTACGAGAAGAGGTGAGAACAGAAGAGAAATTACTGAAGGAATTAAGTCAATTAACTTAAAAAGTGTTTTATTTGTGAAAAGATAGGAAAAACAAAGTAACATTTATAGTCTCTGCATAAATGAGTTATTCTGAAAGATAGAATACAATGCTTTTATAATATGATAAATAAAATAATATATGCTTTTTATTTGTTCATGGATTATCTGGGAATGGAATTTGAAAAACTATCGAACTGATGTTTGCATTTAAAACAATTGGACTACTTGTATATTTATTTGCAAGTATTATCCATATTTTTAATTGTATATTAATTTACAAATATTATTTTTTATGTAAAAACACAACACAACAAGAAACAAAACTTTACAATTAAAACAAAACAAGAAACAAAACAAAACAACAAAAAACAAGACAAGACAAAATAAAAAAGATACAAAAAACAAAACAAAACACAAAAAAACTAAACAAAACAAGAAACAAAACACACCAAAAAGACAAGACAAGACAAAACAACAAAAAACAAGACAAGACAAAACAATAAAAAAAGACAAAAAAAAAACACAAAACAAAACACAAAAAAACAAAACAAAACAAGAAACAAAACACACCAAAAAGACAAGACAAGACAAAACTATTTAAAAAAACACAAAACAATATAAGAAACAAAACACACCAAAAAACAAGACAAGACAAAACAATAAAAAAACACAAAAAAACAAAACACAAAACAAAACACAACAAGAAACAAAACAAAACACACCAAAAAGACAAGACAAGACAAAACAATAAAAAACACAAAAAAACAAAACACAAAACAAAACACAACAAGAAACAAAACAAAACACACCAAAAAAACAAGACAAGACAAAACAATTTAAAAAACATAAAAAAAACACAAAACAAAACACAACAAAAAAGACAAAACAAAAAACAAAACAAAACTGAACCTGGTTTTTCAGCCATAGATGAATTACTGTTATGCACAAAAGTAAAAAAAAAAAAAAAAAAAGCAAAATTAAATAGAAAAAAAAAACTGAAAAGGAATTGAAAATGTTGATTTTGGAGTGTCTCACTGAGATGTGATAAATAGTTTGTTTTGAAAGGGATCTGTAAGTCTGATTGATGAGCTCTGAAACGATACGCACCGGTACCTGTAAAGTCATACATCATAATCACATGCAGCAGAGACTGATTAAAGTCAAATATGATGAAGCATTACGGCTGGCACGAGACTCCAGCTCACCCAGAAAAGCAGAGGGAGAGACGGTGCCGTTACTGCGAGACACCATGACGCTGATGCCCGTCTCCACGAAGGGCACAGAGAAGTCCACCACCTCTGACCTCTCCTCATTGATGGTCAGAGAGCCAATCGCCATATCTGCCCGCTTGTACACAACCTGGACAACAAGAGCAAGCAGATAATTTGTTTTCTGCCCATCTGTCACTTTACTGTCATTTTATTTGATTGTATTTTGTGTTGTTTCAAAATTTGTGATTTATTTTTTTTTTTTTCAAATATTTCTCAGGTGATGTTTTACAGTACACGCTATTTTTTTTGGGGGGGGGGGGGGGGGGGGGGGGTTGGGGTATAAAATAATGTTTTATGTTTAAGTTTGGCTGCAATAAAAGAAGTGTTCATTAAAAAAGTAATATAAGTATTATGAGCCCTCTTCAGAAATTCTCTTTTTTTATATTATGCATGGTTAGTAGGTTTTGGAGAAAAAAAGACACTGAATGGGCATGAATAAGGCTTTTAAGTAACTAGTCTTGTAGGCTAGAATTTTTACTTCACAATTATGTAAAAATGATTCTGTTCTCACATTCAAAGAAAACATTACAATGATTTACATTTTGTAAAGTATATTTTGGGTCAGCTTAGCTGTATGCGTGGAAGTGACAAATCCACACCTGGGTCATGAATAATAGATACCTGGACAGACAAAAGACACTCCCCCACGGGCTAATGTTCACCCATCAAGGGCACTGTACAGCAATGTAAAGCTAGCCCAATCTAAATGCTTGTTGTATTACTTGCTGTATTATGACAATGTAAACACTATGGGTAAACAATGTATGTGCACTTAAACAGCATGCACAAAAATATATATATTTGAAAAGACATCAAACATTTTTGCAAAACTGTTGCGATTAAAACTGTTTCTTGTGCATCAATCCAGCATGTAATAATATTTTTGAAAGACACTGAAGTAGCGTAACGACAAAAGCTTTAAACACAGGAATAAATAATATTTTAAATATGAAAAACATTCATTCATTTTCATTTTCTTTTTGGCTTAGTCCCTTTATTAATCTGGGGTCACCACAGCGGAATGAACCACCAACTTATCCAGTATATGTTTTACGCAGCAGATGCCCTTCCAGCTGCCACTCAACACTGGGAAACACCCATACATTCTTGTAAAGCCTTGAAGGAACTGTTACACACATATTGTTTGCTATATAGAATACAAAAACTTTGAAGCTCATTATCTCAAAATCATTTAGAACGCAGATAGAACCTTATATTTCCAAGTCAATGCAATGTCTAAAGAACAAACCACTGTTGTCCCATAACATGCCTAATTATCCTTACTTGCCATAAAAACCTAATAAAGTCTTTCAATTACTCTTTAAGCTGAAAACAAAAAACCTGAAAAATTTGTAGAAAAAAATATTATGCACTCTCACCATGGCAAAGACAAAAGCAGTTAGTTATTAAAAATTAGTTGGTTAAACTATTACTGTATGTTTAAAAATGTGTTGAAAGAATCTTCTCTCTATTAAGTAACACTTAAGAAACATTTTTAAAACAATTATTATTTTTAATGATTGTCTCTTCATAAGCAACTACTAGGAGACTGTGTATCCTGTGTTTAAGACATTTTTTTAGCAAACAGACTATGGCGAATCTTTAAACTCTAACCTCATTATGCAGCAAAATTATAAATTAGAACTCTGTGCAATAATAATAATAATAATAATAATAATAATAATAATAATAATAATAATAATAATAATAATAATAATAATAATAATAATAATAATAATAATATCTTACAGTTATATAGCGCTTTTCTGGAGACTCAAAGCACTTTACACATTTTTGGAAGGAATCTCCTCAACAACCACCAGTCACAGTATACATGTAGTAATTAAATATGTAGGAATTTAGGTTTACAGAATTAACATATTACAGGAGGGCTAATCATTTTGACTGCAACTGTATATACATTAATTCTAGATGGAATTGCCGCACATGGGTGCCTATTTCTCCAATAGTGGAAGTGTTTTTTGTTTTTTTTTTTCCAGTTGAGTGCAGTGCACGTGTTCCAGTTTCCGTACAGACATCGCCATATAGTTATAATCAACAAGGTCATGTTTGTATTTTCTCAAATTTAACATAATTGTTTGGAGGTAGCTAAATTATTACCTACCTGTAAATAGTGCAAAAGTGTACTTTTTTTGAAAGGTAGAGCCCCAGTGGCAGCTTCTGTACATTTATTTTTCTGCAGCTGAAAAGATGCATTTACAAGATTTATAGGAAACTCTTTTTACCGGAGCATGATGCTCGCTAAAATTCTGCTGTGCCCCTGTAAAGTTTTAGTGATTATTCCTCATTTGACAAGGGAAATTATTTCTGTGTAAGACCAGTCGATGGATTTGATCATCTTGGAGTGCAGCAGTATTGCATGTCTGGAGCAACTGCCCCCTGTGCCACAGCTCTGACATGAAACATGCATTATGGATCAAGACGGGCCACAAAGCAAGCTGCTGCTTCAATACTGCATGACTCAAGTTGTCCAAACACATGAAGCACTTTTGAAAAAAAAACACTCCAAAAAATGCTTGAGCATACAGCTACATATGGCCAACATGCTTGTGCTGTTTACTGCGCTTGAGCGGTTTTCATCTAATGAGCAAATACCATGAATGTTTTTTCATATATAAATTAGACCATTAAAGAAAAGTCCTGCAACTTTAAACAGTTTTTTAGTCAGCACAACTTTTTTTTGTTTAACTGTTTGTTTGTTTGTTTGTTTGTTTGTTTGTTTGTTTGTTTGTTTGTTTTTTCAGAAATAACTGAATAATTAAATTGACCCAAAAGGGGGCACCTCTTTTTCAAATAAATGATATTCTACTGAAATTTCTATTTACCAATGAATATCAGAGAAAAATCACACCTCATGATTTTATCAATCAATCAATCAATCAATCAATCAATCAATCAATCAATCAATCATAATTTCTGAAAATTCTGTTTTCTTATCATAGAAATAATAACTTAACAGAAAACAGTAATAATATAATTAATATTAATCAAAAATGCAATAATCCGTTCAAACTTTATATGCTCACACTGAGACAAATAATGAGAAGGAACCAAATCTCCTACCACAGCTATTCTGATGACACTCAGATCTACTTAGCCTTACTGCCTAATGACTTCAGCCCTTTGACACACTTTGCCAATGCATTGATGAAATGAACAGTTGATGTGCCAAAACTTTCTTCAGTTAAACAAAGAGAAAACTGAAGTCATTGTGTTTAATAACAGAGATGAAGTTCTCAAGGTGAATGCGCACCTTGGCTCTAAGGGTCAAACAACAAAAAATAAGGTCAAGAATCTTGGTGTGATTCTGGAGTCATATATGAAGTTCAGTAGTCATGTCAAAGCAGTTAGTAAATCAGCATACTATCATCTCAAAAACATTGCAAGAATTAGATGCTTTGTTTCCAATGATGACTTAGAGAAACTTGTTCATGCTTTCATCAGCAGCAGGGTGGATTACTGAAACAGCCTCCTCATTGGCCTTCACAAAAAGACAGTCAGACAGTTACAGCTCATCCAGAACACTGCGGCCAGGATTCTGACCAGAAATGATCAGGTGTGCTCCAACATTAGGCATATTCAAATCAAGACTGAAAACACATCTGTTTAGCTGTGCCTTTACTGAATGAGCACTGTGCTACGTCTGACAGATCGCACTATTATGTTTTTCTTTTCTTTTTCATTCTTTTATAACCTGTTTTAACACATTGTAACACACTGTATATTTTGTATATTTTAATACTCTTTCGTACACTATACAGTCTTTTATACCCTTACATTTAGTTTTTATAAGCTTCAATTTTTTTCAAAATTTAAAAAAAAACTAAGGACAGATATTCCTTTATTAATTAATCAACATTATACTACTATAGACTATTATATGTTGCTATATGCTACTATTTTATCAACTATGTTACTATATGTTATGTTAGTTAAAGCACTAAACAGAAATTTAGGACAAATAACAGTAATAGGGCGATACGGTGGCTCAGTGGTTATCACTGTTGCCTCTCAGCAAGAAGGTCGTTGGTTCAAGTCCCGGCTGGGCCAGTTGGCATTTTTGTGTGGAGTTTGCATGTTGTTGCATGTTTGTCCCCATGTTCGCATGGGTTTCCTTTGGTTGCTCCAGTTTCCCCCACAGTCCAAAGACATGCAGTATAGGTGAATTGAATAAACTAAATTGTGTATAGGTGTTTCCCAGTACTAGGTTGCAGCTGGAAGGGCATCCACTGTGTAAAACATATGCTGGACAAGTTGGCAGTTCATTCCGCTATAGCGACCACTGGTGAATAAAGAGACTAACCTAAAAGAAAGTGAATGAATACTAATTTTTATCCATGTTTGGGCTAAAATTGAATATAAAAATAAATAAACTGAACTACTGAAATCAATTGTAACCCGTAGATTTATCCATGTCACTCAATAGTACTACAGCAAATGTAAAGCTGCTGGTCCAGGAGCTCAATGGTGCTTTAAACTCTACCTCTGGGCTCCCCTAGAAAATAAGGCAGTGTGTTTTAACATTAATGGAAGAAGCATCAGCAATGCCCCAGGAAGAAAAAAAAGACATAAAATCTTAAGGAAGAAAGTGTGAATTGACTTGAAGATGAATCAAATCTGAGTTTCCCACATGAGCACTATGCCTCTACTACTACATAACAGAGTTTACTCTATACTTTACTGACCACCTCTGCGTGCGTGCGTCTGTGTGTGTGTGTTTAACTTACTAAACTGACCTTTAAATAAATATTTTTAAGATATAAAAATGTAAAACCCTATATATAATTTTAGGAATTGTAATCAATTAAAAAATATATATATGCAAATATATAAATGGCGCTTTTTTGCATAATATTTTACATCCAATTTTAAAGGGCACCTATGGTGAAAAATCTACTTTTCAAGCTGTTTGGACAGACATATGTGCATGTATGGTGTATAGACCGTCATATTGGGGTGATATAAACACACCCAGTTCTTTTTTTCAATTTAGCAACATAAAAACGGTGGACCAATTGGAGCGGTTTTCAGACCAACCACAACCTTACGTAGGAGTGTGGTCCCCTCGCCCACCGAATTGATTGACAGCTGCGCTATTAACATGTCCCGGTAGTCACATGTATAATCATATCAACAAGACCAGACGTGCGCAAAGAAGCTGGAAATAAAAGGTGTGTTCAGTTCGCTAGGATCATCAATCATCATCAAATGTGATCAAGAGTAAGTTTCACAAGTTTAAAATGTTTTAAAACAGAGCATGTGTGTAATGAAGTACAGCGATTTAGCTTAGCTTTACTTCATCAGCACAGCCGCGTGTCAGAACAATTATAAAGAAAGACGCTTTAATCCCGGTTTGTGGACGTTAAATCAGGTTTATTTTTTACATTAACATAACAGATATCCATAGAGCAGTGGAGATTAACCTGTATCCTGTCACATTTGCGTGCAAAAAGAGTGCAAAGCTAAACGGATGCTCTGTCTGTCTGTCTGTCTGTGCGTGTGTGTGTGTCTGCTGTGGTGTGTGTGTGCGCGTGTATCTGTGTGTGCGCGCGTGAACTTTGTGTGACTCATTGATGCAACTGCACAACAAATACTCATTGGTAAAGTTCTTACTGTAGTATACGTATACAAACGCTACGTGAGATCTGCTTCCTTTAAGTCTGTCTGTTGTCTGACACAGCCGAGGAAAGAGATAAAGGCACGTAGAAACGGTGGGCGGGAGGATTAGCCTTAAAGGCGCAGTATGACAAAACCGTCCCCTAGGTCAAAAATGTATAAAATAGAATCTTGCAAAAGGTGTAATGAAAAATCTGATGGGTGTTTTGAGCTGAAACTTTACAGAAACCTTCTGGAGACGCAAAACACTTATATTAAATCTGAAAAAAGGGGTAACCTAGGTGCCCTTTAAAAATAGTTTCTACTCTACTGTAAATTTTTGCAGACATTTGAACAGTGGTTGTTTTCATGAGGATTTTGTTTTTTGAAATATCGGCATTAAAAGGCACCTATTTTGCCCACTTATTTTAAGATTCAAGATAAGTATTTTGTGTCTCCAGAATGTGTCTGCAAAAAATATTCAGCTCAAAACACCAGATTATTTATTGTACCGTTCAGAATATTGTAATTTTCAGCTCTGAGCATCTTGTAGCTGTATTTGTTGCGTTTGCCTTTAATGCTAGTTCTCACGCAACGTTTGTGAGAAATACTGCAGAAAGAACTTTCCCAATGATTTTTTGATGTGTTTGTTGTGGAATTAATTCAAGCCTACGGAGACATGTTAATATGCGGCTGTCAATCAATTTAGTGGGCGGGGAAACCACACTAACATCACATTGTGTTGGGCCTCAAAATGGGAGGGATTTGGATCCTATTTTAATGTGAGAAAATGTAAAAAAGAGACTAATTGACCTTATATCACACGGTCTGAAATAAAGGTACAAACGCTATCACTGTGGTGATATGTATTGCCTAGTGCTGCACAATATTGGAAAAATACGGGCATTGCGATGTTTTGTTTTTTGCTAGTTCTCCACACCCACCGTTCCCACGTGAGAGTGTGCCTCAATTTCCGACTTCAGATAAACAGCTTAGTGACAGACATGAAGGAAGCAGATCTCACGCAACGTTTGTGAGAAATACTGCAGAAAGAACTTTCCCAATGATTATTTGATGTGTTTGTTGTGGAGTTAATTCAAGCCTTTCTGCAATGATGAGTCACATACAATGTCATTACAAAGTTCATGCACAAACATAGAGACACACGCACAGCGCGCGCGTTTAACTTTGCACTGTTTTTGCACAACAAATGTGACAGGATACACATTAATATCCACTGATGTATGGATATTCGTTATATTAATGTACAAAATAAACCAGATTTAACATCCACAAACCGGGATTGAAGCATCTTCTTTTATAATTGCACTGACACCATTTGGCTGTGGTGATAAAGATGGTAAATTGCTGTAATTCATTATAAACACTCACTGTTTTAAAAACGTTTTAAACTTATAAAATTCATTCTTGATCACATTTGATGATGACTGATGATCACAGCGAGCTGAACAGGTCTTTTTTTAATCCCAGTTGCTTTGCGCACGTCCCGTGTTGTTAATATGAGACATGTTAATATGCACTATACTGGAAAAATACGGGCATTGCGATGTTTTGTTTTTTGCTAGATAAATATCATTGCTTGCTTGACTACATATATCAGTATGAATTCAATTTCACCAGATAACCTGAATAGTTTAATTAGATTTTTTTTTTTAAATGACAGAGTGTTTTCAGGTTTTCTGGAAAGTAAAACAGTATTCAGGTACAAACACTGAATAATTGAGTGTTAATAAATAACACTGTAGCCTTCGTTGTGTAAAAATTGAAATATAATTCTTTGAATCTTTGTTAAAGCTACAGACATTATAATTTTGTATACATAAATGGTTTAAATCTGAAATCGAAAAAAAAATTAAAAATTGGTCAACTTTGATCTACTCGACACTGCAGATTCTGCAATGTGGATTTATTGTAAAGCCCTAGTGTGGCCCCAGTGATAGCTTTTATACCTCTATTTCCGAAAGTGTACGCAAATTTCAGAAGTAAATCGATCCACTGTTGTCGAACTAAACAGTGATCTGTCACATTGAATGTTTTTTAATATTCTGATCAAATGGACATAAATTGTAAAATAAGACTGTTTGTTTTTAAATGTAAACAAACCAGAGATTCTTGTGATGTATGGGATGTGAATAATAAACTAAATAAATAAAAATGATAAAACTGGAGATATTAAATCAACAAGAGACTTTCAAATTCAAGTTTTGCACATGCAAAAAAAAAAAAAAAAAAAAAAAAAAAAAATTCCCAATTTCTGTTTAAAGGAGATAAAACATTTTCAACACAATTAAAACAAATAATAATTCTCCAGAAGAAAAAAATATTATCAGACATACTGTGAAAATCTCCTTACTCTGTTAAACATCATTTGGCAAATATTTAGGAAAAAAAAAAATAAAAAAATCAAAGGGGGGCTAATAATTCTGACTAGGACTGTATGCAAGTATATAAATTGTACATTTCTACACTCATTTTTACACCCAATTACAGTTTGTTTACTGTAAATTGTTACAAAAATTTGCACAGCGGTTAAAGGTTGTAACGCTTTCAAGGATTTTTTGTTAATATCGACATTAAATAATTAAGATATGACTTATCATATCTTATCAAGATATGACTAACAGGTTAGGTTAAAATGATGGAAGACATGTGCACCAACCATTAAATGATTTAAAAATATGTACCATTCCAAACCTTTGAAAGCACTGGTGATCCACAACAGAGGTGAGTCCTCAGCAAGAAATCAGCATTTTGCCTGAACACAAGAGCCATATGTGGCGTGTAACAGGTGGTCTATCTGCAAATTCAGAGAAGCTCCGTCTCTAATTAATATTCAATCCACGTACTGGCTGCATTCCAGTATCCATAAATTGGTCGGGCAGATAGTGTAGTAAGAAGCCAGCACACACAGACGCTACAGGAGGCAGGTTATCCATCTCGAGACAGTACACCCCATACAGAGAGAAAGCGTGTTCGGGAATACCAAAAAGGCGGGAAAACATTAACATCTTCACTTTCCAGTGCAGGGCTCTTCTCTCACTTTGCATTCTGTTTTATATTCCTGAATGGTGTGAAAAAAGCTCGTGATGCAGGGGAACGGGATTTATGGCGACGGTGCAGAGTTGAGTCACTGCCTAAAGTCATGCAGGTTACAAGCTTTCCCAAATCTCCCCTGACAGCTTGAATGCTGCATTGATTCCCAAAAAGACGCGCACCTGCTTGTGCGTATCAATGTGTGTGTGAGAGAGAAGGGATTGTTTATCTAGCATCATTTCCAGAGCTCTTCTGGATGCAGAGCAGGTCCTAGACCTCTCTAAAGACCCTAAACCAAAATTTCAGAGAGGGTCCCTGTCAGTGCGATAATCAAAAAACGTGAAATGAACCAAAAATCCTTAGGGGCCATTCACATAGAACGCCTCTTTTCATTCCAATGTGCTACTTTTCCATTGTTTTTAAGTCGCTCTATCAATTAAAAAAAAAATTGGGATAATTTTACACAAAGTGCCACTCATCAATGTCAGTTCTAAAGCAGTGGACCAATCAGAAGTCGGAGGTGTGACAAGGACTGTAAGCTGAGTGTGAATTATACATTGGTCAACTGACCCCTTCCTCCAGTCAATGAAATTAACAGTGCTGAGGAAAGTTACTTTTTAAGTAGTGCATTAAAATTGTGTTACTTTTTATGGAAGGTAATGCGATATAACCGGGTCCGGTTCGGCGATCACAGGATTTCATCTCTGTTATTCGCAGACGATGTTGTTCTGTTGGCTTCATCGAACATGAACCTTCAGCACGCAGTGGGGCGGTTTGCTGCTGAGTGTGACGCGGCTGGGATGAGAATCAGCACCTCCAAGTCCGAGCCCATGGTGCTCCACTGAAAAAAGGTGGTTTGCTATCTCCAGGTTGGAGGAAAGTCCTTACCCCAGGTGGAGGAGTTTAAGTATCTCTGCGTTTTGTTCATGAGTGAGGGAAGGATGGAACGTGAGATTGACAGGCGGATTAGTGCAGCGGCAGCAGTAATGCGGTGGATGTAACGATCCGTTGTGGTGAAGAAGGAGCTGAGCTGAAAGGCAAAGCTCTTGATTTACCAATCAATATATGTTCCTACTCTCACCTATGGTCATGAGCTTTGGGTCATGACCGAAAGGACAAGATTTCGGATACAAGCAACCGAAATGAGTTTCCTTCAAAGGGTGGCAGGGCACACTCTTATGGATAGGGTGAGGAGCTCTGTCACTCGGGAGGAGCTCAGAGTAGAGCTGCTGCTCCTCCACATAGAGAGAAGTCAGCTGAGGTGGCTCGGGCATCTGCTTTGGATGCCTCCTAGACGCCTACCTAGGGAGGTGTTCAAAGCATGTCCCACCGGGAGGAGGCCTCGGGGAAGACCCAGGACACACTGGAGGGACTATGTCTCTCGGCTGACCTGGGAATGCCTCGGAATCCCCCCCGAGGAGCTGGAGGTAGTGTCTGGGGAGAGCGAAGTCTGGGGTTCGCTCCTAAGACTTCTGCTGCAACCCAGCCCCGGAAAAGCAGCAGAAAATGAATGAATGCGATATATTACTTTTGAGGTTTTTTTGCATTACTTTTAATTACCTGGCTGAGGTTTTATCACTTTCAGAACTTGCAGGTGTTTTTTCACCTTTTTGATTAAGAAGCTCTGCATTTAACAACCACCAATATTACCTACACATTCATTTTCCTTTAAAAAATGTAGGATAAAATGATATTTTGAGAACTTTCTGGGCGCAGAGCTATACATGCTGTATATACAGATTAATGAAAGCATGTAAAGTAATGTTTTTGCTAGTTTTGAATTTGTGTTATTAGCTAAGCAAATTCACTGTCCATTGAGATAAAGACTGCAATAAAGCCTAAAAGTACTAACATGAAATAATTTATTAAGGTAAAACAGATTTTAAACCTTTAAAATGTTTAATGACAAAATGAACAGTAAGATGATAAAAAACAAATCAAAATAAATCTTTGAGCTTATTACATTAAATAAACTGCTTCACATGGCCTTAACAAATGTGTAAATCATTTCTCAAAAGAGAAAAAAAAACTTACTATAATACAAAACGTAGTCGCTTCCACAGTAACGTTAGACAGTGGCTGCATTTCCTCAACAATAAAACCAGAAACCTTTTTTTAGTTTAGTCGAATTAATTGTTTTACCTGGAGAACTTATGTCAATCATTTGTTGTTTAGCTGAAGGTGGGGTGCTGGTATAGTGCTTCGCATCCAGTTTTGTTTTTCGATGTTCGATCGATCTTGCAGTTGTCAAGAGTTTTACTTACACATAATCTACACTTAACAACAATCCACTTATTTTCTTCGATGAGTTCAAAATAAGAAGAATCCATTGCAAAACTGTAAGTCTCCAGCCTGCCATTGTTTCTGTTTGCGACTGTCTGTAGTGATGACAGGCAATTCGTGAATGAATCGTTTGGTTTAACCGGATCTTCTAAGTAAACCGGTCGAGTTGTCGTGAAACGGTTTACATTTTCAGTAAGTACTAACATACTGGAGTCTCCCTCTTACTCTAAATAAACCAATATGCTGAGTTATTCAGTTACTAGAACAGTACGCTGACTCATCTGCTGTGAAAAAAAGAGACCTGACGATGATGATGGGTGAGAGCCGACTGTTCCCTCACAGCACGCTCTATCATTGAGGGTGTGATTCAACCTGACTCATTTTTATCCTGCAATATGTTTTTTGAAGCTAATTAAGCAATGTAAAATGTAACAAGTGTTACATTTTTTACCTCAAATAATTGTACTTATTTTTTTAAGTAATGCGTTTTATTACTTTGGAAAAGTCACATTATTACGTAACGTGCATTACTTATATCTCATTACCACCAGAGACGTGCGTTCTGGGGAGGCAGGTGAGGCAGTGTCATCTCACCTGTCGTCTGTCATCATCCTCACCTGCCATCATGAGATGTATACTGATGATGAAATAAATATTTGTCCACTGATCTGAAATTGCTGTATTTTGCGTATCTCCTGTTCAATAACAGTGTAGGAAGCGAGGTGAGGCAGAGACCTGTGCCTCTCGTCAGATTGCGCAATCCCTTGCCAACTGGCTTAAGCCCGCCCCTTTTGCTCACTTAAGTGTATACTACCAATATAATGCTTTATTAAAATGTTTTTATCGACTCTAATAGTCAAATGTATATTTATATTATCTATTGATTCAATTATTAACAGTGTTATTTAAAATACAGATCAGAGAAAACTATTTCTCGCTATTAAAGAGCTGACCCCCCATTCATCTTGTTTTCACGTCCTTTAGGGAGGATCAGGCGTTAATTAGGAGGGTCAATCTCCCCCAAATCCCACTGTAATTTGCACCCTAGTTATAAGCTTGTTTCTAGTAGCAAGTTGGCATGACAACTGTTACACTTGAATGCAACAGGCGAGGAGACGCTTTTTATAAAACCATTCCTGAGCGCTGCATCTCATGTTTTTAGATGCAAGGGTGCGTTCTGTGTGAATGGCCCCTTAATTGGTTCATTTAGAGGATTTTCACTGTCATCAAACAACAGCGAGTAACAGTTAGTAATACAATCAAATAATGTTATAAATAACAGGATAAATACAAGAGAAAATAGGAAATGACAAAAATAATAGGCTAACATTCAGAGAAGGAATCAAGTAGTCACAAATGCATCTTTTTTAAGAGAATCAATTAAGCATACATGAATTCTTTAAGTCACATTAGTTCGGCGAAGAGCAGTGAATAAATCTCTATCTTTATTTTGCTATTATCTTGTCTGTTGTTTGATTAACATTACAATTTTAGCACTAAATAACAGACTGAATATGCAGATCTATGAACAGATCTGACAAATCTTCTTTTCCTATACGTTTTTGTTCATTTCATATAAAATTATCACAGTAAGACAGATATCCTGTGTATTTGACCATTTAAAGGGTTAGCTCACCCAAAAACCCTAGAGAGCTTTTTGTTCATCGGAACACAAGTTAAGACATTTCTTAGATGTAAAGTCCAGAAAAAAAAGTCAAAGCATATATATACTATAACTTCAGTGGTTCTGTAATCATGTATTCTGTGGGCAAAAAACAACAACTTTGTTCACCTATGTTTTCTATATCAGATTAGGGTGCACTCCTGACTACAACAGCAATACGTCATAGTTCCGCATGGTAAGTGCGCACCCTTAAGAACTGAAGCATATGATAAGATATAAGCCCCTTTCACACATACAGACCTTTCCGGAAAATTACCGGCAATTTTCTGAAAAGATATCATGTGTGAACAGGCCCTTTCTGAAAATTACGGTAAAAAAAAGAGAAGTTGTAACATTACCAGAAATTTGCTGGAATGCTCGCTATCTGAGTGCAGAAGGAAAATCGACGGAAAGAGCAGGTTCACGCTTAGAACACACTGACGTGAGACGTCTACTCTGACCAAACAGAAGATTCAGACGCATTCACATCCACGCAGTTTATGAAAATAAAAGCTTTCGAATATTTCTCCAGACACATGTAGCTGCTGGATGTTAGTCAGATAACGTTTCTCTGTTGCTTCTTAATGCCAACTGTGTAAAAAGTGATCGATAAAATGCTTATAGTATGCTAAGCTGCTGTTTGTTTACCTTCAAGCTATGCTTCAGTTGCTTGACGTGTGTGCATGTGAAGAAGTGCTCTGGTGAGTGCCAGCACACACTCATATGATGTACATCTCTACATGCGAAAGTGTTCCTCCATATTTTTTCATGGAAGTTGTTAACAATACTTATCCATCCAGAGAATTTCTAATGTAGTAAAAAGTGTAAACATTTAGCTGCGCTTCTGCCTTTGGATGTCTCTGAGACAAAGCAGATCCATGAAAGCTAAAACTAAATAAAAGTGAAACCATCACAAAAGCCCAAGCCCTTCTATGTTTACAAATACAAGCGCAGTCTTTTAGACGTAATCTCTGGTTAATGATGTCAGTTTTTACTAGTTTTAAAGTCGTTCTGGACATTTTCCGGATATTTACTGGTATCAATGTGTGAAAGGGACTACAAACAAATAGACAATGGAAGAGCGGGGAGCGGGTATGAACATGGTTGCGCGTTGGGTTCGGTGCGCATGGGGACTGAACCAAAAAGCTAGCCGGACTATACCAAAAATCTGAGGTGCAGGTGGGGGGGGGGTTGAAATTCCAGGAGTTTTCCGGTAGACAGAACAATATAGGAGATGGGCGGGAGATCGGTCTGAAATATGGGAGACTCCCGGGACAAACGGGAGTGTTGGCAGGTATGATGAGAGAGCTCTCGGATATCATCTAAAATAACTTAATTTGTGTTCTGAACGAAGATGAACGAAGGTCATTAATAACAGAATGTTAAATTTTGGGAGAATTAACCCTTTAAGAACAACCAAATCACTAAGAGATCATGCTTCACTCCTTCTGATATTGCGTGTATAGAAGCCACTTCACCATAATGGAGCACTTCATATTAAACTCGGCCCAAATCACACAGAGCACATTTTTCTGGTGTGAAAACTTGAGGTGCATCACCCTGAACATTTTTAGTTAGAAAAAAACACTGTATTGTTTATTTGATGTTGCAAGGCAACCTCCAATCAATCCATCTTATCAGTCTAATCAAGGATTACAGTGCAAGCTTTCTAAGATCTTTGGTCTGATGTTACTCAGAGTGCTTCTACAAAAAATTGCTAGGCATTGCAGATGCCTAAAGCCAAGGTGCCTGGGGTGAAGAATACTACACTGTCAATAGAAAACTATTTTAAACTTGACTGAAAGAAGGGGTGGCAGAGCTTTTCTTTAAAGGAACAGAATTGAATGTGGCTATTTCTATAATAAATTTATAATCGTAGGAAGTCAAAAAAAAAAAAATCTC
This sequence comes from Danio aesculapii, assembly GCF_903798145.1. Classification (NCBI taxonomy): domain Eukaryota; kingdom Metazoa; phylum Chordata; class Actinopteri; order Cypriniformes; family Danionidae; genus Danio; species Danio aesculapii. The sequence continues at coordinate 38,751,710 of NC_079450.1, read as the reverse complement.
TTGCACATATCATCTTTGTGAGCAAGGTTGCCCCCTGGTGGTTGGGTATAGGTAGCATTAGCTCTGTCTGGATGCAAGTGGAAAATAATTAGTGCTTCTGTTGTTCTGCAGTCAATGTGGAAAGATTATGGAGGAAGTTTCTTCCTCGTGATCCAGCTGCAGTCTTGGTCCTGCTGCAGGCCGGTGCGGCGCACAGGGGAAATATGGACCTGTCTTAGATAGAAGATCAAAGCTGCACGCGCACACACACACACACACAGAAAATAACCCTCAGCGCTGTGCCTACAGGGGCCGCGCTGACAGCTGATTGGCTGAGCACCAGAATATGCAGAACGAGAGAGCGAGAGAAAAAGACGCGGTCACGGAAAACGGGATATGAAAACGGAGGAGTGCAGAGAGGGAAAAAAGCTCGTAAGACACCGTAAGAAATATTAAGAGCAGAAGAATGGAAATGAGACAGTGAAAAGAGCTGTTTCCATTCCCTAGCAACTGTCTGGAACAGGCGTCACTCCAGGGTGTGAGCGCCACAGCGGGGTCTCGCTCTCAAAACAACCAGCTCCTGCCTGTCATTCGCAGCTCGCACGCGTTCGCCAGTCATTTTTGGCTGGCTTCAGGCCTCTGTCTTGGATACCTCTGTGTGTGTTGCGTGTGACCCATTAGTCGAGTCCCTCGGCACTGTGTTAAAAGGGTTCGCAGTGTTGCAGTAGTCCTGGAGGCCGGCAGATACGGGTGGGAATTCAGTCATCAAACAGGCCAACAAGTGACTTCTGTGTTACATCACGCACTGTGCTGGAATTACACCTTCAGACTCTTTACAAAGAGCAGAGGGGTTTAACCTCTGCAGTCCTGGAGAGAAAGCAGCCTTACCAGCAAAGATCACCATTAAAACAACAACAGAACTGCAAAAAAGCCCTCATTTCTTCAGCAAGCATTTTTATAATAACTTTCATTAGTTAACCCTTGTGTACTGTTCAAATTCACTAGCCTGCCATTATGTTTGTGGCCATTGACTTCCATTATAATCACATTTTTTGATTGCAAATCCATGACAGCATATAGTCAGGCATTCTTGAATGCTGGTGTTTTTTCCTATTGGGAAGAGGTGAAACTTTAAATTTTTACTGTTGATCATCAGTTGGCGGCATTAACTCTTTAGATTAAAAAACGTTTCTGGCTTTTATATGGAGTTCTATGGATTAAAAAAAGCAGATTATAGTGTGTGTGTGCATAAATACCCTTACTATGTTTACTACAGTTGTGGCCACTGAGAATGTGCGAGTGAATGAATGTTACCATGCGTGATGCTGCAGTGTTCCACACTACCACGATAAGTGCTAGCCTCTTAGCCAGCGTCAGGACATGGATGCATTGGGGTGCTGTTTTTCCACATGTCAGTTTTTATGAATAGATTACATCAAAAAGAACACGAGTAATCTTGACAAACTATACATCAGTCTAAAGCTACAACCCTCAAGCAGCCATTGCAGCTAGTTGTTTTTCAATGGGAAGCTTATAAAAATGCATTTGCTAAATGCACATAAAGTGCTTATTAGATGGGGTGAATATCATCATAATAAGACACACGCATCCATTGCTGTACATCACAGTTTATTTTGAAAGGTAAGGGCCCATTCACACCGGGACGCTGTTTGCTTGCGTTTGCCATCGATGTTTAACACCTAGTGACTAAATAAAGGGCGGCAATGAGATCGTGCACACAAATGCAGGCGTAAAATGCCTCATGCTTGTTTTTTTTTTTTTTTGACGAGCCACGTCAAAACCTTCTCCACCAATCAGATTGCCACTTTAGTTCACGTGCACGGAGCTGCTGAAGTTATAGTAAACAGCACTCGGAGGCGTTCAAGCGCAAAACTGTCAATGCAAGAGCACATTGAAGAAGATGCCCAGAGGTGATATGAATCTGGAGCTGCTTATTGCACTGGTGAACAATAATCATTTCTTCATGGCTAGAGCTGGAGCTGCTGCTTGAACCATGCATGCTTGTTCGAATCACCAGTAACTTTAACAACACATGTGTAAACTTTCTGTCTTCTTCTGTGCTACAAGCGGGAGTCAGAAACTTAAATTTGCGTAGCGTCATCTGTGATTTTGCATACTCTTCTGCTCGACGCCAGTGAAAATCCCTTGAAGCATTGAAGCATTTTAAGAATAATAATAATAATACATTTTATTTATAATGCACTTTTCTTGGACCCAAATCCCAAACTCTGTGTCAAAAGAAAGTTTGTCACCAAAAATCATTCCATTTGCTGAAACACAGAGAAAGTAGTGGCCAAATGAAAACTAAAAATCACCCCAGAGTGAACGAAAACATCCCCAACAGGACACAAGGGTTGACATTTCAACATGCAAAATCTTGAGGCTATATTTTTTGCATTGGTTAATGACATTTAGAATAAATCCAAAGCCAATCATCAGAGCCAATCATCAATCGTGATTCTCTGGAGGTGGGGCTTGGTGCAGACACATGTTTTTACGACAGTTTCGGCAGCTCTGTTATTAAGCAACCTCTCAGGTCAGCAAACATGCTGGAATCTCAGCGGATACTTGCTTCACAGACATGAAAAATCTATCTACACAAAGCTTAAAATATCTACATTTAAACAAACAAAACAAACTCAGAAATAAATGTTGTTTTGTTTTGTAATCTGTAAGAAACTAATGCAAGGTAATGTCTGTCTCGTCTGATTTCCACCAGTGCCATTCAAACCCAAATCACATGTCGGAAACTGCACAAACTTGTAAACAAAGAGGTTTTCATTTTAGGAGAAGATTTGCTATCTGGATTAAGTTGGAAAACACCAGGGCGATGGGCTGCGGCATTATTTAGATGATATTGTGTAATATGTAAGTTTTATTGTCCTTAGAGGATGATAATCTCAACCTTAAGAAACAGCCTGGTGATTCCATTTATGAAATTTAATCGTAAACTTGCCCAACAGTTTAGAATATTTTTATGTCTCCCCATTCAAAGAGACAGGAGCTTGAACTTGCATGCCTGAGAGGCATATCAAAGAAGGCCGCCGAGTGAAATGACTTGCCTTAAAGGGACATTGGTAAATCAGAGGTGTTTATTTCTGTTCTAGCAGTGTTTTTGAGAGTCTGATCATGGTATTGAAATCGGACCGTTCAATCAAAGCTGGTGACTTTTTTTCAAAACGGGCTGCACAATATTGAAAAAAAAAAAAACCTAACATTGCAATATTTAGTTTTTCTGTGATGTATATTGCGATTTGAATACAATTTCATTCATTTCAGAATTCAAAATTTTACATTGATAGGGAGTGCATCTATATATAAAAAATGTAATAAACATATTACAAGCATAAATGAATACAACAGGACACAGATTCAAATAAACAGTGCTTTATGGTGTTCTGGAGAGTCTAACAGTATTGAGGTACAGAAATTAAATAATAAAAGATGTAAAAGAACATTGCATACAGTAGTCAGCATTTGAAGTAGATCAAAAACATTGCCCTAAAACTGTTCAACAGCCATTCTTGTCTTAGGACAATTTTGAAAATCTTTTTTGATCCACTTAAAAAGTCTTTGTTGTATAAATAATTAAATCTTTATAAAAGCTAATATTTGTAGAATTTCTTGTGGTCAAATGGTTGAAACTCGCTGAAATCTTACAGTCACAGGCCTTAAAAATCTGCGCATGTAATGTAGATTCGCACATTGCGATATTGGTTCTGAAACGATATATTATACAGCCATATTGGGAAGTGAAACAACCTATTTAAGAGTTGTATGATGTACCATTTTAATACAAGCTAAGAAAATCATTTCCATTGACAGACATGTTTAAAATGAGAATTAACATGTTACCATCTTAATGTGCAAATCGAATCAATACAAAATTAATTTTGTGTCTACTGCTGTTTATATTATTTAACAGAGAATTGAATTTTTTTTATATAATATAATATAATATAATATAATATAATATAATATAATATAATATAACATAATATAATATAATATAATATAATATAATATAATATAATATAATATAATATAATATAATATAATATTATTAATATTATATGTGCTATTTGATATGTATTATTTATTGTATTGAAATGTGTTGCCTGGACATGTCATGTGTGTCCAAGACAATTTTCCCAAAAATGGAACAATATAGTATAACCAACATTCTAAAATGCTGTCATTTAAAAGCTACGTAGATAATAAATATCCTAAAAACATTTAAGTTCTATATTTTTCATACACTACAATTCAAAAGTTGATGCATTGCTACTAAATACATCCATGGACAAATTAAATAAATTGTGAGGGTATTTTAATTTTTTTTTATTTACATTGTTATAACAATACTTCTGCGTTCTGTCTTTGCTGCTCTGCAATAACGCTGCCAAAACACTAGCATGCAGTAGGGTCATGATCCACTGTGTCAAATTTCTCAAGTGTATAACTTGTAGTAGAGGTGTAACTTGCAGTTATCAAGATTCCATTGACCATGCGAGATGTCACAACGAGATGTTGTAGGCAAGATGGCGGAAATACTTTCCAGAGAACATTTTCAGCAAATGTTTTCATGTTTTCTCCAAATTTATCCACAACCTATTCATTTAATATATTATTATATTCATTCATTTAGCAACTCCACTCACTGATGTCTTCGTCCATTTTGTCGCGACAGTTAGCCTACTTGGCATCGCTACCTGTGGCTGCTCATAAAAGCACAATGGCGAGCACGTCAAGTATGAAAGCCTCCGTAACTCACAGCTGTACGTGCATAGTGAAGTAGGTGTAGACGTTAATAACTATGATGGTTGGGTTTAGGGTTGGGAAAGGTGTAGACGTTAATAACTGTGAAGGTTAGGTTTAGGGTTGAGGGTGAGTAACTGTTTAGGGTAGATGTTAGTAACTGTGATGATTAGGTTTAAGGTTGTGGTAGGTGTAGACCAGGGGTGCCCAAACTTGGTCCTGGAGGGCCGGTGTCCTTTAGTTCCACTCCCAATCAGACACAGCTGGGCTAGCTAATCAAGCTCATACTAGACTTTCTAGAAACATCCGTGCAGGTGTGTTGAGGCAAGTTGGAGCTAAAATCTGTAGGACACCGGCCCTCCAAGACCGAGTTTGGGCACCCCTGGTGTAGATGCAAATAACTCTGATAGTCGAGTTTAGGGATGAGAAAGGTGTAGATGTTAATAACTGTGATAGTTGGGTTTAGGGTTGGGGAAGGTGTAGACATTAATAGCTGTAATGGTTGGATTTAGGTTTGTGGTAGGTGTAGACGTAAGTAACTGTGATGGTTGGGTTTAGGTGTGGAGTAGGTGTAGATTTTAATAAGTGATGGGTACAGCGCAGTCTTGCCGACAACATACTTTTGACATGTGGCTCTCAATAACTTAAAGTTGTTACGCCCCTGTCTTGAAGTCCGCAGCCAGATCCTACTCAAATTTCGAGGCATTTTTTTGAGTTTATGCCGGAAATGCATGCAATGCTCCAAATGTACACACATACTGTAAAGGCAAGAAAGAGGAGAAAACTGGCAAACATCCAACGCCTTTAATCAAAAAATAAACACAAAACACCTCAGCCTCACCCACATTTGTTACAGCTATACCAAGCTGGCTATTCACAGATTTTGCACTCTGTTTCCGCAACATATAATTACTTTTTTTGAGAGGAGCATGTCAGTGTCTGTGTCAGTGTCAGCGTATGGTGAATGATACGCTATGCCGGAGCTACTACATGCACTCAACCCCAGAAGTATAAATTGATCTTTACAATTCAATACAAAGAAAAAAAACATATTTCTTCAGCACCATAAAAAATTATTTATGAAGGACAATGGGACACTGAACACTGAACTACTGGAAGCCAAAACATACAGCTAAGTAAACGGCCTTTTGTGCTATGGGTTTTTCTTTATAAATTAAATGCATTATGATTATTAATAAATAAAAACATTTTAAAATAGAAATGTTATTTTTAATTGCAAAAATAATAATACATTTTGCAGTTTTATATTTTTGTTAATAAAAGCATACAATTTTTATTATTTTAAAGCATTAAGCCTGTTTCACACCGCAAGCGTGAGCAGAGTGTGAGCAGCGTGTGTTTTTTTCAGCATCCATGTAAATAGATTAGATCCTTCATACTCAGCAGCGCGTCAGCGCGAGGCGTGAGCGTCGCTGAAGCAGCATTGCCGTGACAGTTTATTTTTGAGTCTATTTTTGTCGCGCTGCTCAAGCTCAATTAAAGTGACAGAGCATTAATAATGACCAAAACACATTGAATGACAGTAAAAAGTAGCAATTTTACCCAATAAATGCATCAATAATATCCACAGATTTTTATATATTCAATCAAATGAACTTAAACGATTAAAAACAGCAACAAATATTTATTTGGACCCGAACTACAAAACCAAATTTAAAACAATTTGAGCAGTAGTTTTGCTTAATAAGCTGCTCACTAGTTTGATCATGTATAAATATCATTATAACTATATTGTATAAATATTATTATAACTGTAGGCCTACATCATCCTGATAATCAAAAACAAAATGACATGATATCACAGGAGATTGTCTTCTGACCGAATTACCTTAAAATACATGAATGACACTTCTCATAGAGCGTGAGAAGCAAACAGTTCTTTAGGATCTATATAATTTGTAAAATAAAGACTTGGAGGTTAAGGAAACAGCATAGAAAGAAGTTGCCATGGGCCTTAGTGCAGATGAAAAGTAAAGAAAAAAGTGTATATATATATATATATATATACAGAGAGAGAGAGAGAGAGAGAGAGATAGAGAGGTAGATAGACAGACAGACAGACAGACAGACAGACAGACAGACAGACAGACAGATAGATAGATAGATAGATAGATAGATAGATAGATAGATAGATAGATAGATAGATAGATAGATAGATAGATAGATAGATAGATAGATAGATAGATAGATAGATAGATAGATAGATAGATAGGTAACTAGATAGATAGATAGGTAACTAGATAGATAGATAGATAGATAACTAGATAGAATAGACAGAGATAGATTGATCTGTGCAAAAGCTGCCGATTCGCTACACGCTGCTGTCCTGCTGACCGCAGCTGGTGTTAAAGGCAAACGCCTGTGCACTGTTACTGCTCTCCATATGCACTGCGCACAAGCTGCTCATGCTCTGCTCTCACTTGCGGTGTGAAACAGGCGTTAGTTAACAATTAGAACTCTTACAGTAAAATTTTTATGTAATTTTTACTGACAATCAATCGTTTCATTGTATATAACAGTTAGGAATAAAACGTAAATCTGTATATAGTTTTTTAATAAGCGAGCAATTCCTAACTATGAAAATAGCATATTTTCCTTCTAATAGAAGTATCTTATATTTAAAGGTGTTTGGCTTGAAACCCCCCCTTGCCCCAGAGCTAAAAACCCTGAATAAGACATTCTCACTAGCGCTCGCTTGCATTCCTCCTCATACATACAAAAACCACACGTTACACACGCACACTGTTTCCATACCGCACTGCACCATGACCTCATCTATCCCATAATCCCCTTATTTGATCATCATGAGCGCTAATACTAAAGGGAATCACAGCCTCGGCTTTAATCTGTAGTCGTCTCTCCACCTAATGCCTGTATTTCCATATGCGAGTGAAGGCTTCTCTGGTATCGCTGACAGGGCATGAAGGAGGAGAGACGCTGATGGAAATACAACAAGCTCAGCTGCTTTAAAGTAGGAGAAAGATGCTTCCCTCACCTCTCCCACCATCCCGTTCCAAACCCCGTCAATCTTCTTCCCGTGCTTGCCGTTGGTCACCAGGTAGAGGTCATAGGTGAAGCCCACAATTCTGGCCAGGCGCTTGAGGATGTCGATGCAGAAACCCTTGCAGCACTGCTTCACCGGGGCTACCCCTTCCTGAAGAGCACTGTGGTCAGAGAGGCAAAAAGAGAAATCAAATATCGCAAATCCAGCACGTTTACCGGAATATTATATCAAATGAACTGGTTAATGCATTTGGAACCCAACTCACTACCAGTCAAAATGGTTTTTTATGTGTTTGAAAGAAGTATCTTCTGCTCACCAAGGCTGGATTTATATGATCAATAAGTTAGGGATAAAGTACATCCAGGAGGTTGTACATCCCGGCAGGCTTATCGACAGCCCGACACAAAGCGGAGGACTGTTGAATAAGACTGAAGGGCTTTATTCTGCAAAAACAACCATCCTGGATGTACTTCATCCCACTTATTACATGGCTTCTTGCCACAAAACATAAAATAAATAGACACAACACAAATTTCGGAGTCGTTTTGAGCCTTTCATTAAATGCAAAGCTGACAAAAATGAATACAGCTGAATGGAGCTGATGGAGCATACACTAACCTGCACATTATTCAGTTACAAGATGGTGACAAACAATCAAAAACGCAAAGCTAACAGAATTGAAACCAGCTAAATTGAGCATATACTAATCTAAGTATTATTATTCATTCACAAGATGATGTCAAACTGTCAAAACCAGCGGCATGACAGACATATACATTAGAGATGTCCCTATCAGGTTTTTGGCCCCCAAGTCTGAGTCATTTGATTTTGAGTATCTACCGATACCGAAACCTGATCCGATACTTCCATAATACATAAAAAAAAGAATAAAGAAGAGTGACGAAACAGATCCAGGATTCAATCCATTGTGCGGTAAGGCTTAGTAGAGACATGGGAGCTACGAACGAACACCATATGTTTGTGTTGAACGAAACATGGGCTACATCTTATAAGCTTATAAGTAGTTTGTCAGAAATCTTCTCATAAAGGGCTAGCAGAGCTTTCTCGGTGAAATAGTGGCAAGAAGGCATTTCAAATCGACGCTCTATATTTGTTTTTATATATATCAGGTTTGTTGTGTTAAATGTAACCTTTTTCTTTCCACCTCTTGCAATGTCAAGTTTACATATCTCACAATGTTGGCAATAGCAATGTTATGAATGGCTATGTGGTCGTCAACAACTTTTTTTTATTACCTCCAGACCGCAGACATACTCGCACTTTCCACTTCAAGCTGCTTTTGTGTTCTACTTTGTCGGCATTTAACTAATAGCATTTCTGCAACAAAGTGATGTCATGCCGCACCCATTGCTGAGGTTTAACTCTGTGCCACCGCATAATTATAGATATGTTAAAAAATAATGAGAAAAAAAAATACATATACATATATATAAGGTGATTCAGAAGTTAAGTCAAGGTGATTGGAAGTTCCATGATGAGACTGTGTTATTTAGTGGTTGTTATCTTGGAATAACATACCTTGGAATCTCATGACTGATAAATCAGAATAGAGTATTCCAGATAGCGGTGTAACAATAAATAATAAATATTTTTACATTTTATCAGTTTACTAACACTGACTATATTCATAAATGTAATTTATTATTGAAATAAAGAGAGAATCATCAAGTATGGTTACTCATACTCAAAATTCGTCCTCTGCTTTTGACTCATCACACACATGACCCATCACACATGTGGCAGCTATTACTTCCATAACCCGAGGAGCAGTTAGGGATTAGGTGCCTTATTCAAGGGCACCTCAGCTGGTTTCATTCACTCCCCCATTTCATTTCCTGTAAAGACCAGGATTCGAACTTTTTTTTTTTTTACAAATCAAACTCCCTAACCACTTAAATGAACGGTTCACCTCAAAATGAAGATTATCTCACCCTCTTGTGGTTTCAAACAATTATGAGTTTCTTTTTTTCAGTTAAAACATATATATATATATATATATATATATATATATATATATATATATATATATATATATATATATATATATATATATATATATATATATATATATACATATTTTAAAGAATGCTGGTAGCTGGTACCCATTGACTTTCATAATAGAAAAATAAATAAATACTATGGAAGTCAATGGTTGCCAGCTTACAACTTCTTCAAAATGTCTCTTTTGTGAGAAGAAAGTATCCCTTTAAGAATGGTGATGCTGAAAATTTTATTTTAATCACATAAATACATTACATTTCAAAATATATTAATGCTAATTTCAAATAATTTGTCATTTTTAATTTTTATTGAATAAGGATGGAATAAATTTATCAAAAGTTTATACATTTATTTCATCATTTCAGTAGACATGTTTATATACTGAAAACATGACAAATAGCGTTATCAAAAGACCATTTTTTGTGCTATAAGTAAAAAGGCCTATAATGAGGCGAAACAGGGATGCCCATATAACTGGTGTGGAGGCAGTGAAGCCGGATCCACAGAGACGCATGTACATGGCTAGAGCTCAAGCAGACTGACAGCAACATGATGGCTAAGTATGAGCAGAGATCGCCACAAGGCACAGTCAGAACCAGAGCGCAGTGATCGATTGCAAAGCTAAAATAGGTGAGTATAGCCTCTAGAACTTCCTAGTGATATCTTGGGGAAAAAAATGTGAAAGACACAGAGATAAAGACAAAATTGAAAGCATGTGACAAATGAACTAAATTCTCTGAAACAAGAAAAAGAAAAAAAAACTGTTTTACAGCTCCAGTGTAAAATTCAATCTACTTTATTGGCAAGACTGAGTAATGGTTTATTTTATAGTGTCCTTGTTACATGCTGGTACTGTAGGATTCTGTACAGTATATGATGAAATACAATGGATATACTGTGTGTATACATTTTTTTCTTGTCTTCTTTTTTGTTTTGTTACACTAAATTATACAGTGGGTATGGAAAGCGTCTGCTAAATGACTAAATGTATTTAAACCCTTTAATTTTTCACTCTGTTAAACTGCAGCCATTTGATATAATTAAGTTCATTTTTCCTCAATATACACACAGCACCACATATTGACAGAAAAACACAGGATTGTTGACATTTTTGCAGATTTATTAAAAAAGAAAAACTGAAATATCACATGGTCCTAAATATTGAGCCCATTGCTGTGACACTCATATATTTAACTCAGGATCAGTCCATTTCTTTTGATCATCCTTGAAATGTTTCTACACCTTCATTTGAGTCCAGCTGTGTTTGATTATACTGATTGAACTTGATTAAGAAAGCCACATACCTGTCTATATTAGACCTTACAGCTCACAATGCATGTCAGAACAAATGAAAATCATGAGGTCAAAGGAACTGCCTGAAGAGCTCAGAGACAGAATTGTGGCAAGGCACAGATCTGGCCAAGGTTACAAAAAACATTCTGCTGCACTTAAGGTTCCTAAGAGCACAGTGGTTTCCATAATCGTTAAATGGAAGACATTAAAGATGAGAACCCTTCCTAGAGTTGGCCGTCTGGCCAAACTGAGCTATCGGGGGAGAAGAGTCTTTGTGAGAAAGGTAAACAAGAACCCAAAGATCACTGTCGCTGAGCTCCAGAGATGAAGTCGGGAGATGGAAGAAAGTTGACGAAAGTCAACCATCACTGCAGCCCTCTACCAGTCGGGACACAAGAAAGCCCTCACGGAGTTTGCTAAACAAAACACCTGAAGGACTCAAATTGAAATAAGATTATCTGGTTTGATGAGACCAAGATAGAACTTTTTGACCATAATTCTAAGCAGTATGTGTGGAAAAAACCAGGCACTGCTCATCACCTGTCCAATACAGTCCCAACAGTGAAGCATGTTGAAGGCAGCATCATGTTGTGGGGGTGTTTTTTTAGCTGCAGGGACCTCAAACTGGGCTAAAAGAGTGAGTTCACAACAACTCTGTGACTGTTCTTGAATGGCCCAGCCAGAGCCCTGACTTAAACCTAATTGAGCTTCTCTAGAGAGATTTAAAAATGGCTGTCCACCAACTTTTTCCATCCAACCTGTCAGAACTGGAAAGGATTTGTAAGGAGGAATGGCAGAGGATCCCCAAATCCAGGTGTGAAAAACTTGTTGCATCTTTTCCAAAAAGACTCATGGCTGTATTAGATCAAAAGGGGGCCACTACTAAATACTGAGAAAAGGGTCTGAATATTTAGGACCATATGATATTTCAGTTTGTCTTTTTTAATAAATCTGCAAAAAATATTAACAATTCCGTGTTTTTCTGTCAATATGGGGTGCTGTGTGTACATTTATGAGGAAAACATTTATTTGTTCCAAAATTCAGCAAAAAATAAAAAATAAAAATAAATAAATAATTAAATAAAAATAAAACAGTAACATTTTTATTTAAAAATGTGTAAACTGTACTTCATTCCTGTGATTTAAAAGCTTACATTTGAACATCATTACTCCAGGGACATGATACTTCAGAAATCCTTCTGATGGTCTGATTTATTGTTCAAAACATTCTTTATGATGTTGATTTTGTCAGCTTTCCTTGATAAACAGAAAGTTCAAAAGAACAGCATCTATCTAAAATATAGTTTTTTTAAATTATAAATCTCTTTGTCATAATTTTTGATCAAATAATATATTATTATTGCTAAATAAAAGAAAAAAAAAGCTACCGACTCCGAGCTTTTGATTGGTATGGTGCATAATATTTAAAAAAAAAAAAAAATTCAAATAAATGCTGACCTTTGCATGTTTCTATTTATCAATGGTTCCTGAAAAAAATTCAACTGTTAATAAATAAATAAAGAATTAAATAAATAAACAAATAAATAAATAAATAAATAAATAAATAAATAAATAAATAAATAAATAAATAAATAAATAAATAAATAAATAAATAAATAAATAAATAAATAAATAAATAATAAACCTTTCATGAACAGCAAATCAGCATATTAGATTAGTTTCTCAAGAATCGTACGACTGGAGTAATGATGCTTTAAATCAAATCAAAACTTCGAAATCACAGGAATTATTATATTTTAAAATATATTCAAATAGAAAACTATTTATTAATTTTAAGAAAACTGTTATATATTTGTAAATGTTGCTGTTTTTTGCTGTATTTTGGATCAAATACTTGGATCTTTTTCAAAAAAGAAGAGACAAAAAAAAACATTAAAAGTCTTACTGATTTGACATTTGACCAGTGGCGTATCATTTAAAGCAAGATAAAATAAAGATATATTTTTTAACGACTACTACTACTACTTAGTACTACTTAGGTTACTACTACTACTAATAATAATTAACAATAATGATAATAACACACACACACACACACACACACACACACACACACACACACACACACGCACACACGCACACACACACACACACACACATAGATAAATGCATACACTGTATATACTGTATTTAGCACAGTGTAGAACAAAAAATATGAAATAAAATTAAAATTACTGAACTTTGGCATGAAATCAATAACCACTAAAAATGACGGACTGCAAGTGCTAATTCATTGAATTACTCCAGCTGCATTTCTTTCAATAAACAATTTTCCACTTAACACAGGTTTCCTGGGACTCAGTAGAACAATACACTGAATGTGTCTATCCCCTCATATAGAGCAGCCATGATAAATGATATAGGCTGCAGTGTGATCAGTGCTTACCTGGCATTGAGAGGCCGTCTGCATGGCACAGAATCCCTGATGCAGGTTCCAGAGGCAGCGTCTGCAAGCTCCACGATAACAAAGGGCCTCTCCTCCAGGGTCACGACCCTCAGGTGCTGGGCATCATCGGGCGGCTGCAGGAATGGTCCATAGCGAGACCACGCAGGATACCTCAGACGCAACACACCATTTTCCCACCATCCTACCTAAGAGCACACAGAACGCACACTGTCAAAGGTCAGAGATGTAGAGATGTGGCCAATAAATAATATGTGATATCAGTGTAAATGTCCACTGAAGTATCGTGAAATGCAAATCTCGGCCCCGTCCACACAAATAAGGGTATTTTCAAAACTGCAGTTTTTTCTACATGGTTTGCCTATTCGTCCACACAAAAACACAATATCAGGTGACTGACACCGAAACTTTCTGAAAAGGTGTTAAGATTTTCGGTTTCAATGTGGCTGTGTGGTCCCTAAAACCACAGTATTTGCCTCATGACTTCAGTGTACATGCCATTTTCTCTTTTCCGATTTATCTAATGCCTCATTCAGACTAGCAGAGACTTTGTAGCTGCCTGTCGCTCTGGGTGGTGACCTGCTGCAAACTCAGGTCTGTTTAGGTATATACAGCACGAATACAACCGGCCTCTGAGCGAGCTGAGATATGATCACGTGAGCTCTACCGGTGCTTCTATTGGCTGTCGCTCAAGAAAGTCGCTCTTCATTTGCATAAAGTTAAAGGATTCTCAACTTTGTCGCACCACTCGACACGGTCACCTGGTCACCAACAGGCGCTGTCGCTCGCATAGATGGAGGTCACCGGAAGTCGCTTGCTCTCCATTGAAATGAACGGTTGCTTGTCGCTTTGCTGCTGCGGGTCACTTGTAGTGTGAATAAGGCTTAACAAGGCTTTATGGGTTTTTTTTACCTGATAAAATTTTCTGCTTGAATTACTGAACTTGTGCAGTACATGTGATTAAGATGAACTCTGTATGTTTGCAGCATGTCTCGCATTCTCTGCCAACTTACTCACTCAGGCCTGTCACATTAATCAATATATCCCATTATCGTGCAATACTTGGACATGACCTTAATCATTTTTGGTGTTTCAATATATCTTTACAAATTCACGAATAACAGTAAAGCCATTTTACAGGGACATTTACATTCTACCTCACTGGTGTGAATGTTTATAATTTGACATTTAATGGGACCTTCATTTATTAATTTTCCTTCGACTTAGTCCATTTATTAATCAGGGGTCACCACAGCTAAATGATCCACCAACTTATCCAGTATATGTTTTACACAGTGGAGGCTCTTCCATCTGCAAAACATTACTGTGGAAACACTCATAAACACTTTCATTCACACACACATACACTCATACACTATGGCCAATTTAGTTTACTCAATTCACCTATAGCGCATTTGTTTGGACTGTGGGGGAAACCGGAGCAGCCGGAGGAAATCCACACCAACATGGGGAAAACATGCAAACTCTACACAGAAATGCCAACTGGCCCAGCCGAGACTCGAACCAGTGACCTTCTTGCTGTGATGCCACAGTGCTAACCACTGAGCCACCGTGCTGCCCTTTTAATAGGACATTTAATAGGATATACAGTATAATAAGACATTTACTGTTTTAACATCAGATTACTGAATCTAAATAAACTTAAGGATGAAAAGTTTTTTGAAAGCATTTAAGACTATTTGCATTAATCTAGTGTTGTATAATCAGTGGCATATAATGATCTCAAAATGACAAAAATATCACTTATCGCAACAATTTCTGTGATGTTCTGTAAACATATAGCACAACAAAAATTCTTTATCATGACAGGCCCACCCACTTAAATAGCTAATTCAGCATTTGGTTATCATCACCACCTGTTGATTGGGCATGCCATTGATCACAGCATCACAGTGCGTTTTTGCATGTGGAGAAATTTTTTGGAACACAAAAATAACTGTGTACATGTGAACATGTCCTTGGTTGATGTAATTTCAACGTGAACATGAAAATGGGGTGGGACATTTTGTGTAAACCCTCCCCATTTAAAAATAGCCAATAGCATATATAATAGTAATAGTTTACATCACAGCTCGGCTAATGTGACTGATGAAAGCCACTATAATAGCGAAGCTGAGTCTGTCTAATCATTTATTTGAATTCAAATCCAGCATTAAGAGCGCAATTCAAATGAAACAGACATGTTTTGCAGTCTCTGCTGACTCATGAGATCATGCATACACTGTAAAAAATGCTGGGTTCCACATAATTCTTTCATGTTGTCTCAACACAAATTGATTATGTTGACTCATTCATTCATTCATTCATTCATTTTCTTTTCAGCTTAGTCCCTTTATTAATCCGGGGTCGCCACAGCGGAATGCACTGCCAACTTATCCAGCACATGTTTTTTATGCAGCGGATGCAAAATTATTTGTTTTACAATTATTGGTTCAGTTTTATTTAACATTAAAAATGTAATAATAAAATAAAGGTTTGTTAATTCTGTTCAATTAGTTTTTTCGTTAAAAAAAAAAAAAAACACTACAAAAAGTATTGATAAGACAACCGTTAAAGTACAGAACCGATAAGTGGTATCGATAAAAGTAGTAATACCATTAAAACCTTGATGATACCCATCCCTAAATGTTCGTACTGAAAATTTCGATGAGACAAAGTGTTTATTTTTTTGGCCTTACGCTTTCCACGTATTATATAAACACATATACATACATTTGACCACTTAACCAAATGAGAGCTTTCAAGATGTGAAAAAGACCTTTAATAATAACACACTGATACTGTAATAACACACAATAAAAGCTTTTCTTTTATTTATTTCATGGGTACTTTAATAAGCTGTACTTATAACTAGGGCCAGACGGAATCTGCAGACGTTTATTGCTATTTCTGCTGAGAATTTTGCTAAAAATCTGCAGATTTCTGCAAAATGATTTTGGGAGTATCATAACTAAAACCTTAATATATGAAATAAAAATAATATATTTTTAACTTTTATTTAATGTTTAAAATGCAAATCCTGTTAGATTAACTTTATTTGGTAAACAAAGCAAGTCTCTCATTTAATAGATCTACTAAAAAATATTACATTATAAACTGCATTTAACAAAAATCAGATGAATATGTTCATATTAATCAATAATATTACTGTAATTAATTAAAAAACTGAATAAATGTAGATTTACACACATTTACTCAAGTAAATAAACAGAATTAATGATGGGCTATAAATCTGTGGAATTCTGCGGAAAATCTGCAGAAATCTGCGCACGCAGATTCCGTGTGGGCCTACTTATAACGACTTAAATGTTTAAACATAACAGTTTCTCATTATGAATCCAGTTCCTAAATCAATAATACATGAAATAAAAGGTCTTTTCAACAGTTTGGGTTATTCTACAGAAATGACTGAGGCTGGATTACAGGCAGGAATGGCTCTCCTTACTCAGGTTAAGCCTGTAAAGTGTGGAAGGATAGTGAAAAATGAAAGACTACCTCCTCCATGTTCTTCTGTGAGCTTATGGCTGAGGGCTTTCTGAAAACAGTCCTGTGCCCTTTTTACTCACTTGGGAATGAGTGGATTTTTCCTTTCACAGAAAAAAGACAGATTTTTAGCTAAGCGACGGGCCACAGAGGAAAAGGTTACGAGTCTGAGAAAAACATAGAAGGGGTAAAATGTGTCAAATAGGGCTTTGATGGTTTAACTGAGCTCCTAATCCATATAAAGAACACTCGGACCTCTAGAACGGTATGTATCAACATTCAAATACACAGTGTTTGACAGTAATAAATAAATAAAATAGGTTGTCAAATAAAAGCATGCTTTATGTCACTAAGTATTATTTCAATTGTCTTAAGTTTTATTTAGTGAACTATTTTATCAATAATAATGTAATATGCAGTTTTAAATGCGTTTTTTACAGTTTTTGCAACCAAACTCTTCACATACACACACACACACAAGACACATACATACATACATACATACATACATACATACATACATACATATATATATATTGCATATTGACGTCACGGTGGGGCAGTGGGTAGCGCGATCCCCTCACAGCAAGAAGGTTGCTGGTTGCAGCTTCGGCTGGGTCAGTTGGCATTTCTGTGTGAAGTTTTCCACGTGTTTGCGTGGGTTTCCACCAGGGGCTCCGGTTTCCCCCATAAGTGTAAAGACGTGATATAGGTAAATTGTGGAAGCTAAATTTACCATAGCGTATGTGTGTAAATGAGTTTGTATGGACGTTTCCTAGTGATGGGTTCCAACTGAAAGGACATGCGCTGCGTATAGCATATGCTGGATAACTTGGCGATGCATTCCGCTGTGGCGAACCCAGATTAATAAAGGAACTAAGCCGAAAAGAAAATGAATGAATTAATTTTGCACATTTTTAAAAGAGTATACTTTGTACCTCCTATACTGTAAAAAATGCAGCTCTAAGCACTTCATATTCACAAAAAAGTTGATGCAAAACTAATTTGGAAGCCTTTTATCCAAAGCAAAACACAAATGAGAAATGCTACAACCCAAGCAATTCATCATAAGTAGACACTAGACCGCTATAACAGAAGTGCTGTGATACAGAGCATCAGAGAGATTTTACCCCAAAATGGATTTTTTTGTCATTATTTACTCACCCTAATGCCATTCATTGTTATTATTTTCATAAACCACAAAATCCACTTAACAAAATGGCCAAAAAGTCATGTGAAAAAGACATAAATGTATTCCATATGACTTTCACTCTGAAATGTAAGCCTCGAGCAGCTCATAAACAAATGCCAGACTATCACGACATCAAATATCTGAGCCAAACGCCAAATATCAAAAGGGTCGTATGTGCATCAACTCTGTGCTTTTATTTCATTTCAAATCCTGACAGTCTGAGATTATTATTATTTTTTTAATGAAGATTTGTTTGTGAAAATATAACATACAGGTTTGGGATGAGTAAAAAAAGAAGCAAAAACGTTCTATCTTCAGAGCTATTCCTACAGGACACAACATCATCTCAGCAGTTTAAAAGCAGCCCACATTTCACATACTGTATTACTGTCTTGTCCCAGTCCCAAAACTCAAACTTTGTTTGCAGCACTGAGCCGCAGGACTTTTCCCCGGCACACCAGCAGAGAGTGGCAGCTATCAGCACCAAAGCAGCCCTTGAGAGCCATTCAGATCGAGCGAAAGATGTTCAGCTCTTAAAAACTCATCCAAAGTCTCGGCGGCGGGCAAAGAATAAATATACTTCTCATACGCCGTGTATGTACACGAGTATGATATCAGCCAACTGCTGGCAGCTAGAAGACTTTGCATATTAGCACCGGATCAGGGCTGAGGCGTCTAATTGAAAGGAATAGAGCAGGAAATGGCAGCAGTCAGCATGCGGATTCCTGCAAGCGCTGGTCTCATTGGGCTAGTTATCCCCAGTTCTTACCGCTCCGTAACTGAGGCTGTGCCACTACAAAAGGCTCAGAAATCAAACGCATCCAGGGCGGATCGTTGGAAATTAGAAAAAGCCGATTTGGCCACACCAGTTCACCTGATCCCAGTCTCATTCTCTGTTCATCAATCTGTCTGCTTGGGTCAGTTTGACTGTCCATTTGTCTCTCCCCTCTCTCCCTCTCTCTTTTCACCATTCTTAAACATCCACCTTTTGCAGTCTGTTAACTCAAGATCCATTTTTCTACGAGAAGGGAGCAAGAAGGGATTGTTGAGTTTGCCGGCTCGTGTCTGCATCTGACAGACAGTGTCAGCCCAGAATCCTCCACGGAAAGAGATCCAGCCACACATCTCAACAGGTGACACCGTCTTGTATTAAGGATGTCTGAACAGCTTCATAAAATATGCATGGCGTGTCACAAAGTAGCACAACCAGGACTGTGTGGGATCCGAGTGGCTTTCTTGCCGCTGCTTGAGAGATAGAAATGCTAATGACGCGCAGTGTTTAGTGTCATGTCCTTATAATACTCTTTAATGTGTTTGAACGTGCTGTTGGGTCTCTCTTCTCTGATCTTTCTCCTCTCCCTCCTGAATTTGCGCTCTCCCACTTCCAAAATGCGCCGGGTTCTCCGTGTCAGCGGCAGCCAGACGTCTTAACTCTTCTCGACGTCGAAATGTGGGCCGACAAAACGACCGAAATAGGAGTGCCGTAGCATGTGTGGAGAACCAGAGATCCTGCGGTGAATAACAAAGAGCCGGAGTAGCAAAGATCTGGGCCCAAGCTGAGGGGGCAGAGCCTCATGCAGGCAGAGGTAGAGCAGAGGCCTGATCAAACACCGTCTCCCCCGGGAACGGATAATACTTTCACAGGGTGAAACACAAACACGCTGCCATGACACCCCCGTCCCTGTGAACGTCCCTGTGAGAGGAGGATGAAACGAGGCGCTCTTACCCGGGCGCGATCCTTACAAATCCACTAGCAGATTTACACAGCATAAACACACATGGACACATCCTGACAGGTACAAAGAGGGTTTCCAGAAAGGTGCTTGGCATTTCATTTCTTAAACGTCTGCCCTCGATATATATCGATTTATGACAACAGTGTGGACAAATGGGATCAAAAGCACTGTAGCAGTTAGTCTGGTTAACGCTACATGTGGGAAACAAAAACGTCACATGAAGTGCCTTGTGCTTGACGGCGTACAGAAGTTGAATCGAGCATGTTTTGTCTACTCTGAATTACAAAGAACACATACTGTATAAGGTCCCTGTGAAATCAAAATGATTTTTTTCTAAATATTAGTATATATATATATATATATATATATATATATATATATATATATATATATATATATATATATATATATATATATATACACACACACACAAACAAACACAGTTGAAGTCAGAATTATTAGCCCCCCTGAATTATTAACCCCTGAATAATTTTTTTCACAACTACTGTTTAACGGAGAGATTTTTTTCAACACATTTCTAAACACAATAGTTTTAATAACTCACTTCTAATAACTGATTTATTCTATCTTTGTTATGAAGACAGTAAATAATATTTGACTAGATATTTTTCAAGACACTTCTATACAGCTTGAAGTGACATTTAAAGGCTTAACTAGGTTAATTAGGTTAACTAGGCAGGTTTGGGTAATTAGGCAAGTTATTGTATAACAATGTTTTGTTCTGTAGACTATCGAAAAAATATAGCTTAAAGGGGCTAATAATTTTGTCCTTAAAATGGATTTTTGAAAAAAACTGCTTTTATTCTAGTCGAAATAAAACAAATAAGACTTGCTCCAGAAGAAAAAATATTATCAGACATACTGTGAAAATTTCCTTGCTCTGTTAAACATAATTTGGGAAATATTTCAAAAAAGAAGAAAAAAAATCAGAGGGGGGCTAATAATTCTGGCTTCAACTGTATATATTTAAAAAGCCATGAAACCCTCCTTTTTCGGATCAAGTCTACCTCAGAATTTTTTTAAAAAATGCTCCATGATGGGCTCCTGCGAGCAGAGGGAGGAGTGGGCATGGCCGGCAGAGCAGCGGAGAAAGAGGGGAGGAAGCAACTGTTGTCAGTTGGCTCACAAAATGAGACACAAACCGTGAGACCCACGACTTTATAGTTTACAAAGTTAAAATGCAAAGAATTAAACGGTAAGTAATTTAATATACACATAATCACAATTTGTTATAACATCATACAGATAATCGTGTCTATATAAACACTATAAATGAGGAGGACTTCTCTCCTCCTCAATTTCCAGGTCTGAATGCAGGTCGCCCTGTCTATTCCAACCATTAACCCTCTGGTAATCTGGAGGATTTTAAACATAAGCAAACAGCAGCACGTATACATCGCCATTCTCCAATTCTCATACTGCCATCTCGACAAAAATGCTTGCTGCAAACCAACAGCTTTGCTGTATCGGCCCTGACAGCATCACAGGGAAAAACATGCAACAAACCCCGTGGATCATGGAAACAAACACATACAATCTATGCCGTGCGCAGACGCGGTATCATTCAGTCATTACATCTAACAGCTTGGCAGGTCTGCCTTGCCTTCAGAAAGCACGTGCTATACTGAATCATACACATTACTCGTTTTAGATTGCAGCAATGATTTCAGCAAAAACAGTTAAATATGGGGAATTGAACTGTGGACAATGAATGCCAAGAATGAAATGTAAATA
The DNA here is from genome assembly GCF_903798145.1 of Danio aesculapii. Taxonomy (NCBI): domain Eukaryota; kingdom Metazoa; phylum Chordata; class Actinopteri; order Cypriniformes; family Danionidae; genus Danio; species Danio aesculapii. The sequence continues at coordinate 38,730,000 of NC_079450.1, read as the reverse complement.
TGTAAGTTTACAGTTGTTTTGCTTGTTGATGATTACCCAGGCCTTGTATAGCTCCGTCTTCTTTCCTTGTCTTTGGCTAGGCAGAACCTCGGTTTTTAACACTACAAAGTTTTGAATCTGGTTATCATGGAACATTATTTCTTGCACATGACCAAGCAGAGCTAAATTGTTGGCATCCAAAGACTTGTAGGCCTTTAACTTCTCTCTTGTAAAAACACTTGGAGTTTCAATGAGATAGTTGTAAATTTCAGGCTGGATGCTTGGTCATTTCGTCTTATCCAATATCCATTGGGAGGGTGCTATCGCAAATGAACCTATCAGACGAACGCCGCTCACTTTAACGTTAATTTTGCCGAATAACTGTGCTTATCACTGGGTGACAAGCTGTTATAATACACTGAAAGCATTATGTAAATAATATATATAATATGTAATCAATATAACTTTTTTCTAAAACAACAACAAACTCTGTACCGCATAGGATGTCCTTCCCTTGCTGTAAACGCTAGCGCTTCCAATTTTTTTTCTGCAACCTCTTTGCACACGCATCATAAATGTTTACAAACTGGTAATTCGACTATATGATAAGAAAACTCTGCTATGAATAGTGAAAAACCGATGCGTCATCACTCCACTAGCAGATTCGCACTACGTCACCAATTTTGATCCCACACCCAAAATTATTTTAAACTCGGAAGATGAAATCAGCTGACAAAAGCTCAATTATCCCTTTTTTTCACACATTTAAAGCCGACCGGTGCTAACGTTGTCCTAACTGATGCTCAACACACACAAGTCTGTTAAAATCTCAAAAAAAGTACTCCAGGGTGTCTTGAACCTTTAAGTCTTAAATTATCCTCCTGTTGTCTTAGAATTCTGTAAACACTGTTCGCCCTTGAGGTAAAAAAAAAAAAGACCAGTCTCCACTAAACCTCTAAAATTAAGCAGTAAAATCTCATTTCAATCCTCAAAACTATTTTGCATGAAGAAACAACCTCAACTTCACCACAAACTTTGTGAATGTCTAGGTTATCCCTCATCAGTGTGCAGTGTTTCATCAATGATTGTTCAGTGGGCACCACTTGTTTTTGACTAAAATAAACAATGTGTTTTCTAGTGCTAAAAATACCTGCAAGTACTGCATAAAATGTGTTTAGCAAGAGAGTATTCATGAAAGTTAAAGCAGCAGATTCTTATTGTGTGTGTGAATGTTTGGGGGGGGGTTGTGTGTTGGAGTATGCCAATGTGTACCTCTAGTTCAGGGCTATTCAATTGGCAGCCCGAACTCAGCCCCCGAGGCAATTTATTCCGGCCCTCCAAATAGTGTGACCAAGACATAAATTTAGTTCAGTCGAAAAACGGCCGCTATAGTGCATCTGTTCAATACCGCACGAGCTGCAGTTAAAGGCTGCGCAGAGCGTGAGTCACCTGACATTAAAAGAGTAGCGTGAGCAGCAGAAAAAACATTTGAATATTTATATGTATATGTATATATATGTATATATATATATATATATATATATATATATATATATATATATATATATATATATATATATATATATATATATATATATATACACACACACACATATATATATATACACACACACACATATATATACACACACACATATATATGTATATACACACACACACACACACACACACACATATATATATATATATATATATATATATATATATATATATATATATATATATATATATATATATATATGTCTGAGGTAAGATAAAGAAGGAAGCAATGAAGATGAATCCAAAGAATCTTGATCTCCGGGAGCCCTCCAAGAGCGTTTTCTTTGATATATATTTTATACCGTACATTATTACTGTTAGGTGACAAGACTTTTGTCTAAGCAAAGTCAGACCTTACCGTCCTAATTAAATAATTAATAATCAAGGCATGACCATATTTTATTTTGGTAAAATAATCGTAATCCAGAGGCCTTTGCTTTTCATATAAGCCACTTCTGATACCAAATGGTAAAGATATTTTTTGTTGTTCCTAAAACTTGGATATAGGCGACAAGACTTTTGTCAGGTAGTGTATATCCTGTCTTCTTGTTTTAAATGAGATTACATTAAAAACTAAATAAAAATAGCCATTTCAAAGCACTTCACCTTTAAGAGAAGCTGAGACAAAATGGAATGAAGACAAAGATGTTTTAATAGAGTGCCCTCCTAAAACAAATGGAAATCGAAAACCTCCTATAGTCAGCATGGAAGGCCTTTAAATGTACATTATGGCGGTCCATTAAATATTTTATGAGAATCACAAAGACTGCGTGACTCTGAAGTATAAAAGCACGCAGACATCTCTAACATTCTTTTCTCTAGAACATATCTGCAAATGAGACAAAGGCACCAAAGCCAGAACCAGCACTATGCAACCCTTAACAGACTGTTGCACCGTTTGATGGGTTTTTAGGAGTTATATTGTTCACTTTCAAAAACGACAAAATGCCACTGTTTTATATAGAGTGTGCCATTACGTGACCAAATAAAAGCAGCAAATCTAAAAGGCTGGCAACATAAAACTTCCCTCAAGAATCAGTAAAATCATTTAAATCTATATATTTTGTGACCCAAGTCAACAGAAGGGTCAAGGTTATATATAAGCTAGTGTGCTACAAAGAGGTGACAAGATTTGCATTTTGAAGATAGAAACATTTAAAGCTTTAGGTTTTTCAATTCTGATGATCATTTTTTTAACAACACCTCATTCTTCAGTTTCTCATAAAATCGCAAGGTCAATTAAATGCTCTCTAGTGTTTGACATGTCCCCCTTAAAACGCTATTGCTAATGCTAAAAATTTTGTATGGGAAATAACAAAACAGCAGTTTTTCAATTAAAATATTGACCTTATCAAGAAATCCGACCAGATTTGAAACTGATAAATAGCCATTGGTGCTCTTATGTATAACCAGTGGTGGAAAGAGTACTGAAAAATCATACTTAAGTAAAAGTACCATTACTTGCCTAAAAATGTAGTGCAAGTAGAATAAAAGTACCTGTTGTAAATATTACCCAAAGTATGAGTAAAAAGTAGACCTTTCAAAAGTACTCGAGAGTAGTGAGTAATACGCTGTAAAAAGCTGATGCATTTACATGTAATTTGTGGATGTGTGTAAACGTAACATTCTGTAGTGCATTTAGTTATTGCTCAGCAGGCACACAAAATCATAAGACATTAATATTAGGTTAGATTTATTTAAGGTGTCAGGTGACCAAAATTCAATGTCTAGCCAGCGCCTAAGGCAGGGGTGTCCAAACTCGGTCCTGGAGGGCCGGTGTCCTGCAGATTTTAGCTCCAACTTGCCTCAACACACCTGCACGGATGTTTCTAGAAAGCCTAGTAAGTGCTTGATTAGCTAGCCCAGGTGTGTCTGATTGGGGTTGGAACTAAACTTTGCAGGACACCGGCCTTCCAGGACCGAGCTTGGACATGCCTGGCCTAAGGACTGTTATTTTGATAAACAATAACAACATCAAATAACGTTGATATTTGGTTAATTCAGGTTGTTAGAAAGTGACCAAAATCCAACGTCAAGCCAACATCTAAAACCAACATCATATTGACGTCAAATACTGACATTTATTCGTCAGGTATGGCAACCAAAATCCAACGTCTGATAGACATCATAGTGGTAATGTCCACACAACATCGAGCATTAGACGTTGATACTTTGTTGATTTTAGGTTGGGCACTAAACATTGACGTCAGCCTGTTGTTTCTGACGTCCACACGATTTCCATTTACAAACAAAATGCAACATCCCCCACGACGTTGGGGTACAACTTCGATCTGACGTCATGTTGACGTCTTGTGCCTGCTGTGTTTTTAAGGCCATTTCGGTCTTCATACAGTAAACATCCGTCATTTTCTTATTATGCATCTAAACAGTGTAAAGGTTAATGCGTGTGACAATTTTAGACAACTTGTTGGACACTCTTAAAGGGCACATAGTTTACCTCTTTTTTATGATTTAATATTAATGTTATGGTTCTTCTGAGTGTGCCAGTTTAGGTTCAGTTTAAAACACAATTCAGATTTTTTTATTATAATGTGTTAAAAAGTGTCATGTTGGGGGCGTGTCCACAGTTCGCTGATTTATGGGTGTGTTGCTTCACATGTAAATTAGTTTCGACTTCCCGCCAATGTAACAAGGGGGCAGGGCCATGAGCTCACCTGCTCTGCATTTGCAACAGAGTCTGACAGGCAGACAGAGAAAAAGCTGGAGTGAGATGATCAGCATTCAGTCGTACATGTACGCCTCTGACACAGACCAAGCAGAGAGTACAAAATCATTTGTGTCTTTGTACAGTTTTACAGCCAACTGTGTGCTAGTTTCAAGTGCCGAGCTTGTACACAGAAACTAATAACCACGCACACTGAATTAACTTTGATTGAGGCACCGGATGCGCCGCTCGAAGCCGCGACACGGCACACCAGACACTCTCTGTGGCGCGGCAGAGACATGAAGTGTCCCGAATCGTCGCGCCACGCATTTTTGAATTCTAAACATAGGTTTCTGCAGCGGTCCGCGGCACCAGCCATCGACTTGAGTGTACCCTTATAGAAACCTATGTTTAGAATTCTAAAACACATGCTAGTTAAGATCACAGGGAGCTTCTGGGATCGCGAGAAATGCAAACGGCTGAAGTATAAGGTAGACTCAATGAGAAGTACACATGTTTGCAAACCTACCTAAAGATACAACCAATAATTCCGATTAGAGCGATAATGTGGAGAATGTTGCTCTTGTGTTGAGCCCAATGAGCTAGCGTGTTCCTTTAGTGATATCGCTTCGACTCACGCTGAAAATGGCGGACGTGAATCAACAAACTGAGGATATGATGACGCACCTGTCAATCAATATTGGTGGGCGGGGGGACCACACTCCTACGTAAAGTTGCGGTCGGTTTAAAAACCGCTCCAATTGGTCCACCGTTTTTTATGTTGTTAAATTGAAAAAAAGCACTGGGTGTGCTTATATCACCCCAATTTGACAGTCTATACACCATACATGCACATATGTCTGTCCAAACAGCTTGAAAAGTAGATTTTTTACCATAGGTGCACTTTAATGCTTCCAAACAGTTTGCTGCTATTATAAATCACCCATGCCTTGAGGTAGTTCATTATAATGCGATTTACCTCTTTACTTCTATGTGCGATTCGATTGGACAGGAATCACAGGACTGATTTTTCTAATCCCCTTAGACAAGAAAAAATAAAGTATTGACTGCAGGTTAAAGGAAAGTAGTGGAGTAAAAGTACCGATACCGCAAAAAAAAAAAAAAAAATCTTTAAAACTACTTAGTAAATTACAATTCCTGAGAAAAAAACTACTCAATTACAGTAAATTGAGTATTTGTAATTTGTTACTTTTCACCACTGTCTATAACCAATTGTAATGTGCCAAATTTAAATTTGAATTGAACTTAACACCACAGAAATACTTTTATTTCAATCTTTTCCTCCGACATAAAACTCCTAGTTATTTTTCTATTATACGTTTTGATAAAGTATCAGCTAACTATCTAAATTGCACTCTCTCATTTGTATCTTTTTGCATGATCCTGTTCCCTTGACAGTCAGTTTAATGGTTGTATGAAGGCTGGATTTACTACAGTTATATTTCCCATATTTCAAAAGACTTGTAGCAAAGCACTTGATTTATATGAAGACATTTTATGGAACTTTCGGGTGTTTTTATTTTCGTTTCTTGAGAGTCACTGAAGTTATCATCAGTGTTGGGTAATAACACGTTACTAGTAATCTGTTACTGTAATGGAATTACTTTTGACAGTAACTAATACTGAAACGCATTACTTTTTTAAATATACCTTGTGATATTTTTTTTATTTTTGTGCTGCTGGTCTGACTTAAATAAATTAGTGTTCAAAAAGTCTGTCCTGTGTTTTAGTTGTGAGAAAGCAAATTAATTAAAACTGTGAAGTTCATCAACAGTGTATTTTTCATGCAGCACTGAAGTGACGTTATAAGGACAATAATTAGAGCATTAAAATGTTCTTTGGAAAAGTTAAAAATTACATTTAACAGCAATGCATTACTTTTTGGTGTACGTAATCGATAAATTAATTGAGTAACTTTTTAAATAAAGTAACTAGTAACTGTAACTAGTTACTGTTTTTCAGTAACTAGCGCAACACTGGTCATCATTCACTTTGAAAGCGAGTACCATTAATGTACAGCTTAGCATTCTCTTTGTATGGTTGATTAAAGTAAGAAAATCATTTAGATTTGAAACGTTGTGAGAGTAAATGAACACAATTTTATTTTTGGGTGAAATATCTATTTAAAACAGGAGAATTTAATGATTTTAAGGATAAAAAAAGACTGATTCAGAATTGCCTTAATGTAGAACAAGCAGCAAGGAGGAGCTCAGCATCTAACCAAAGAATTGGCTGGCACCTAAACAAAGCCTATACAAGAACACTGATGGAACAAACAATCAACACTCGACCTTTCAAGATGCCTTGGGCAACACAATCCCCATGCATCCTCTCACACTCATTTCAGAGCCTGTTAACGTGAGTCTGTTGCTTGTCATTGGATCAAAGTGCAATCATTGGTTCTAGGCATGAAAATACTTGCTAAAACATTGATGTTAACCTATGTCATGCTGGATGATAGTATATACACAAACTGCTACTTTGTAAGGTACACCTGTTTAAATGTCCATTAGAAAAAAACATCTAATCAGCCAATAACAATTAGGCATATAGATGTGGTAAAGATAATCTGGCAAAGTATAAACCAAGCATCAGGAAAAAAAACAAGGTGATTTAAGTGACTTTGAAATTGGGTGGAATTTCAGAAATTGCTGATCTATTAGGATATTCACGAACAACCAACTATAGGTTTTACAGAGAATTGTCAGAAAGGCTTTAGAAGTAATTTTGTGTGCATTTGGGATGGCACCACAATGTACCATTCCCTTGCAGAATGCAAGCTTTTGGAGGGCACATAGGTCTGAAGCTGAAGTTGTAAAGCGGTGCATTGACTGCTTGCAAACATCAGTGTCTAGAAGTTGATGTAAACGGCTACTGGCAACCACTGCAAATTGATGAACTGAGGTGCAACATGTGGTCTTTTTGGCTTGTTAAAGACCACTTTCACTGCCACATTTTGGATCAGCTCCAGAAGCTTGACAGTAGTGCCTAGGAGGCTTGCCAAGAGACCACTACAATAGTGCAGCCTGGACTTGAGCTTGACAACAACAAGGCTTCAACAACAAGTTGGATTGAATGTTCTGATAGAAAAGACCTGATCCACCCAATGTTGCACACAATAAATCTGAAGAATTGGTTTCTACTAGTGTAAAGTTTCACTGATAGTCAGCCAAAACATCCAAGGCTGTTTCGAAAAGAGTTATTGTTGATTCACCTAGCTGAGAAGTTGTAATGAAGTGTTGGCTGAAACCACAAACAGGATCAAACAAGAAAAGTCTGTCACACATGCGGAGATGCCAGCAGCTATTGTCAGAAAATTAGACTGGAATGAGAGGAAGAGCTGGACATTATCAGCATATCAGTAGGAAATATACATAGGAAAACATATGCATAGGAAAAAGCTATGTTTCTGAATGACAGATGATAGTAATGCCATGTAGCTGCATAAGAAAAGAGGTCGAAGAACTGAGCCCTGAGGCACACTAGTATCTAGGTGCTCTGACCAGGATATTTCACCCTTCTGAGACACTCTGAAGGACCTACCTGAGAGGTGAGAGTGAGTGAGATGCCTCCTAAAAAGTATTAATGATGCATGAGATGAGTGAAAAAAATGGTCAGGCTGGTTCAAGCTGATAGAGAGGTAACAGAAACTCAAATAACTTTTTAAACCCAAGGTCTGCAGAAAAGCATCTCTTAACATACTACACACTGAACCTAGAAGCAGGTGAGCTACAACATCAGAAGAACACACTCAAACTGAGGCTTCAATTCTCACAGGATCACCAAAACTGGACAATATAAGATGAGTCTTGATTGATCAGTCAGAATTTGGGTACACAATAGGGCTGTCTGATTAATCAAAATCGATTCATAATTGCGATTTGAAACATTGCGATTAGCTTAAATCTCAAGAGGCTGCGATATGGAGTATACAGTTGAAGTCAGAATTAGCCCCCCATTTGATTTTTTTTTTTTCTTTTTTAAATATTTACCAAATTATGATAAATCAAGGTAATTTCTTTTGAACTTACTGCTTGCTCTAGAAATTTTTTTTATTTAATTTCTGAATATTTTAAAACAAATTTGAATAAATGTTAAAGTTGATATTGTTTCAAATATTTTTTTAAAGTAACCCTCACTGCATTTTAGCAGTAAGAAGCTACAATACAGATTATTGAGCTGAAGCTTGATTACAAAATTAAAATCGCAAATCAAATTGAAATCGCAATGTCTGTATAAAAAAAATAAATAAATATATATATATATATATATATATATATATATATATATATATATATATATATATATATATATATATATATATATATATATAGGAATTAGATCTTTCCCCAAATCACACAGCCCTAATACACAACATTAATGTTTGGATTCATCCTGCCATGTTTTAACACTTATGGCTACTGTTAGTGGTGTAATGGTGTGGGGAACACATTTTGGGCCCCTGAGTACCAACTAAGCATAATTTTACTATCTTTATAGTGTGTTTGACCATGTCCATTCCTTTATTACCACAGGTTACCCTTCTTGCCATGTCTACATCCAACAGGACAATGATTACAATTCTCAAATCATCTCAGACTGGTACTTTGAACATGACCATTAAATTAGTGGTGTCCAAACTCAGATCTGGAGGGTCGGTGTCATGCAGACTTTAGCTCCAAGTTGCCTCAACACATATGCAAGGATGTTTATAGAAAGCCTAAGAGCTTGATTAGCTAGCCCAGGTGTGTCTAATCAGGGTTGGAAATGTAGCTTTTAGAGCTAGTTCTACCATGAAGACCCGGGCTGCATCCTAGCCAAAAAATATGTCATAATTCATAGACTTCGAAAATCAGTATGCGAGAAGTACCCGGATGACTTACTACTTCCAGCGAGATTCTGAAGCGCACATCCCATGTACGCTGCTCTATCACATGATGCCCTGCAAGAAGATTCATTTATGGGAGTAAAGCAACACAACTGACACAGGTAGGTCACGTGACCGTGACAAAATGGCGGATGTAGTACTTCTGAATTCCATTCATACTTCTCACATTCCTACTGTACAGAACGTACCAAGTTCCAACCAATAGCCACGAGACACAAGGAATACTTAATGTCATGTCACTCATCATAATCAGTTCCAACCAATAGCCAAGAGACACAAGCCATATATAAGCTGTTCATTCATTTGGTTGCAGGTACTAACGCAGATGTTCACCCACCATTCTCCCCACCACAACCAGTTAGGCCCTGTCCAGGTGGGTAGGCCCTGCCCCTGCCTTCGTCCTCAGCAGTCATAGCTAGATCTAAAAGCTTTCGTTTTAAGATATGGACGGGATCTCCGCCAAGAAAATCCTATGTTAGGTTAAATAATACTTTTGTCGAATAATACTCATCAAAAATGTTATTTAATATCATATTTATCTCCCTGGTCTTTCTACTAAACTAAACATTGCATGACAGTGCTCCTCCAGGACAGAGTTTGGGCACCCGTGAGTTATACTCAAATGACCTCAACAGTCAGCAGGTCCCAATTCAACTGAGACATACAGCAAAAATTAGGTAAGAGGTATCTGAAAGTTCAATTCAATTCATGTTTATTTCTATAGTGCTTTTACGATGTAGATTGTGTCAAAACAGTTTAACATAAAAGTTCTAGTAAAGCCCAGATTTCAGAGTTGAAGTTCAGTTTAGTTCAGTTCAATGTGGTTCAAATTTCCCTACTGAAAGTTCAAACACTGAAGAGCAAATCCATCAATGAGCAACTCCACAAGTCCCAATCCAAGCAAGCCAGTGGCCAGGAAAAAAAAACTTCACTAACTGCTGAAGTGAAGGAAAAGAAAACCTCGAGAGAGGCTTTGTTTGGCACGACCATCTGGCCAAACTTCCTGTGTGGAGCTGCAGTCTAGGCTCCGGAGGCTAGAGAACGCTGGATGCCCATCGTGGAGAACAGCAGGTGTGAGTAAGTCACCGGCGGGTGATAAGGCTGGCCCACAGAATCAATGCGGGCACTTATCTTTCACTGTGGTCTTTCAGGACTCAGTCTCATGCACTTCACTCCTCCCCGACCACCACGGCATCAGCTCAGGATACGGCCTGGTCCAGGATTATGGATACCTTGGCATCATTTCTTGACCGGTCTTGAATCGCATCAATGTAGGTGTACAGATATATATTAGCATTCAGACTAGAACACAGTAAGTGAATCTAGTCTATGCAAAATTACAGGGTCAAATAATCTGGTAGCAATTATTACCTGATAAAGTGGTCCGTGAGTGTAATGAACAACAAACAACAAACATGTATAGTGGCACGCAATGAGAACCAGCAGAAAAAGAGCTCCCACTCAATATTGAAACTTTTTGCTCTTATGGCTCAATGTCAGTGAATATCGCCCAAAGGAATTAGAACTTCTCCCAAGTACATAATCCGCTGTCATTTTCTCTGTTAACAGATTGTAAAGATGGAGAACACAAGCGCTGCCAGGGATTACGATTTTCAGTCTCCACGCTTGTCTTTGTGGCATCTAAATATTAATAATTCTGTTTTAAGGCGCAGATTTGAGTGGCACCTTCATGTACATGACATTCTCCCCGGCTATATTTACTCAGCTGGGTTTGGTATCAGTTATTTTGTCTCACGACAGCAGCGCTCGGCGGGAAGAAATGTAGACCCACAATGTCCCACGTGGCACCTGATATACGGGAAGCCAATAAATTTAAGAGAGTTTTTATTCATTTATTTATTTATTCCTTCTCTGCTCAGACATACTTAACACAAACACATCTAGCAGAGAAAAAGGAAGAGGGAAACGAAGAAATCTAAATCCACATTCGTTATTTTCTATGTATTATTATTTGCATAACAATAGCTAATAATAACGCACCAAAGCGCTGCTAATCTTAATAACATACTGTGAGCATCGTGGATATGCATAGATAACAGTAAACCTGCTAATTGTACATTATGCATGTCCTCTTGAAACCCTAATTATATGTTTACATCATTGAGGCTTTAACAGTTCTGTCGTGAGGTACAACAGAATGTGCACCGTCAACACCACAACATTCTCTTTTTTCCGCTGCACAATGTGATGCATTGTTCAGAGTTAATTGTAATGGGGCCTTTTTTCCTGCCGTGGACTGTCATGGGAAATGGTTTTCGAAATTAGTGCAGCGTCAAGTTGTATATCATTTTAAAACCGCTTTCAATCTAGATGCCTTACTGCTACAAACTGGAACATTAGGTTTTCAGCTCTCAGTAGATCATCACGATAGTCATGATGAAATAAATCGCACACTTTATTAGAGCAATGCGCTGTCGCCACCTTTAAATCCTTCCTATGTGCACTGTAATTAACAGTGCACAAGAAAAAAAATCATAAACAGAAATCTTGAATGATATGTGGTCTTCCCTCAAAATCCATTTCAGCGCATTGCTACTGCAGTGCTCAGCATGGCTACTGCAATGCTGCGTCTCATCCTGGACATTACCAATCCATAACAGCAGTTACACAAGAACGCACAGAAATAGAATTCTGATTAGTTCTTACGTCTTCCCAGCCACTCCCAGGCGTGTAGGAGATGACATCCAGAAAGGGATTGGCCAGGTAGCCCTCGTTACTGAAGGAATAGTCCCGCCCACCGAGAGTGATGTTACTGAAATACCTGCAGAGAGAACAGAGCACAATCAGTCAGCTGAGATGGAAGAGACCCAGAAAGAATTAGTAGAATAGGCTCTGAGGACACGTCAAAGAGGAAATCTCACACCCAACACTTCACAAACATCCTAATTAGGTCAGATTGCTGCAAGACTGTGGTGAAGGTAACCATTTTATTTCCTTCAGCGATGGAATCAAAGGGAGGCAGTCACTCTATTTCGAGCGCTTAATCTAAACCAGTAAAATACCCGCCTAAATGTGACATTCTTTGTGACTGCCTCAAATGAATCTTTTTATCTTAAATCCAATATGCTTTTGGCAAAATGAAGACTGCGCACTTAAAAAAAAAAAAAAATATATATATATATATATATATATATATATATCTGACTGGGTGAACAAGTTTGAAAAAGCTAAGTTTCCTCTGTTCTGCTCTTATGAGGCTTTTGTGAACATTCCTCACAAAATTCCTTATGAAAGATTGTGGCGATAAATACACGCGGAAGCATTATGTATAATCCCATTTAGCCATTCGTGATTACAACAGCAGCACTAAACAGGTGAATCTCTTTTCCCCATCAGTCCTCTTGTGATGTGTAATGAGTGTGAGTCACACTGTTGGGTGTTACGCTGAGACTTCCTGCTCATGTCATTTCTCTCTACTACAGTATGTTTAAAACTTGCTATGAATGGTGATTAACACCTTTTACTTTACTCTGGCTGTTGTTAATAATTTTTTACACAGTTGGCATTAAGAAGGAACATAGAATTGTTATCTGACTAACAACTAGCAGCTAAATGTGTAAGGAAAACTATCCAAAGGCTTATATTTTCATAAACAGCACGGATCTGAATCTGTCTGAATGTTCTGATGTTCTAATTGGCTGGAGTAGACGTCTCACATCAGTGCATTCTAATCGTGATTGCACTCTTTCCGGCAGTCTTCCTTCTGCATTCACACAGAGCTGGATTCCGGCAAATTACCGGTAATGTTAAACTTCTCTTTCTGGTAAATTGCTGCAATGATATTACCGGCGTTTTCAAAAAGGGCCTGTTCACAAATACAGACCTTTACGGAAAATTGCCAGTAATTTACCGAAAGGGTCTATATGTGTGAAAGGGGCTATTGATGATGCAACTGTTCAGTTTAACAGAAAGAGAAGCGCTCTCGCTCAGCACAGTAGATTGCTTTAGTTATATCGTTTTAATCGTTTGGGATGCAGTGACACAACATTAAATGTTTTGCGAAACAGATCCACCACTTCTGATGCTCAGAAATTATCATGAAATATGAATACGTTGCACGTATTAGGAGGTTTGCTGACTGTGTAGCTGATGTGCAGCGAGGGGTTTGTATCTTTAATAAACTATGACAGTTTGCATTCATTAAAAAATAACAATGATTAATAAATCCATATGAAACTCCCTTAAAAGTGACGTCGAGTCTTCAGTTTCGGGCTCAGGTGCGATTTGCACTCACACTAAAGAGTACCATGCTAAAGCCCAACCAAACCATGCTCTGGCACACCTCTTCCAACCGGGCCAGAGCCGGCCAACTGAACCACGCCTGGCCCAATTTGAAGCATTCACACTTGTCAAACGAATCCGGAATCGTGCCCACGCACGGTTCAGATACCCTAGTGTGAGAGCACCCAATGAAATTACTATGGTTATTTGACAAAGAGCACCTTCTCCACGGTAGAATGTTTCTTTGCTTGTGCAAAAGCTGTTTGTGATGAGCTTTGGCACATTATTCGATAGTCTAGTGCACATATAAATGAACAAAATACAGAAGTTCACTGTAAATTATGACTTTTCTACCATATTGCGACAAAAAGCAACCACAGCTAGCATTTTTACAGTATATAACACATATATAGTACTATATATACACTATGTTCTCTTTTTTTAACATTTCATTCAGTAACATTTTGGTTTTAACACTGTGAATGATTGAGAATCATATGTGATTAATATGAATACAAATACCAGCCTCACATGTTCAAGTTACAGGAATAATTCACCCAAAAATTAGCTTGTTCCTGACAGCCTGGAGTGTGATCTTTCTGTTGCTTTCAAAAGTGATGATAGGTAATTTGCTTAGTTTTGAAACAAAATGTGTAACAATGCCATGGTTCCTTCTTGTTTCAATTCACTTTATAAGGCAGCATTGCAAACTGCAACAAAATAAATATATTTACTAGTCGAAAGTGAATACAACGGCCCTCACAATGGTCACATATTAGCATTCCTTCCCTGTAGACTTATTGTGGCTCTATCTGACACATGCACATAAGCATGTAGCTGTCATCATTGCTAAAACTAGAAAATTATAAATAATTAAATTTAAAAGTATTTATAGAAAATAAAATAGCCTTGCAACATGAATCAAGGCTTTGCAAGCTGTGGACAGAGAAGAGCCATTACACCTCATTTGAAGATGAAGAGGTGCTCGCTGTAATAACTGATGTGCTTACTCACAGAATCAGGCACTTCTGGTTTTTATGCAATAAATATCTCTTTATGAATGTTGATGCGACTTGGTTCGCTTTTGGTCGGATAACTTTCTCATCCCAACCAAACAGCTCTAGAGTCAAACTCTTTCAGGCAATCTTGGAACATTTGTTTTGGTGCAGATGTGAATGTGATTGATATCTTCATGTAGTGTACTGTATGTCTCAGCAACCCAAACTAATGCACCAGATTTCAAAAGAAAGACAACAAATGAATGTCCAAGGTATGAAGACATCCTCAATAATCCCAATTGAGATTGCCCCCAAAAACACCAACTTTTAATACAAGTTAGAATATTCAGGATAAACACAACTGTGTACAATTTTGATCAACATTACAACAAATGCATCCTCTCTGTCTGTTATAGGCAAACAGCTAGTTCATGTGTAAGTTTGTGCAGGTGAACATGCCACCGTGTGACAGGAAACTTTACTCTAAACAGTCATAAGTGCACTCAGGTTGTGAAATTCTGGTGACTTTTTTTCTGCTATTTTTGTACAGAATTTGAATAAATAAATAAATAAAATTATTTTAAAAAATGTAAATAAATAAAAAAATATAATAATAAAAATAAAATAATTGAATGAATGAATAAATAAATGAAAATCTACAAATGTGCAGAAATTAGCACCACTTGACTTGTAATCAAAGCTACAGTATCTTGCTTATATAATATGCATTAAAAGAAAGAACATATTCATTTACAAACTGTTGTATATAAATCATCAACATTTGCATATGATTCTATAATATTTCTGAAATTACTATAAAATATAAATAAATACATATTTGCATGCAGATAAGTAAATAAAGATATTGAATGATGGACTAAAAACGGGTGCAAAGATTCGATGTGGGTCTAATTATAGGCAATAATCTTAATAATGTTCAGTTTCTTTCACAATTCAATCATATCACTTCATAAAGTCTCAGTGGCTATGTTTACATCCACCAAAATAATCTGTTTGTAATCAGATTGGTGGGCCAATCGGATTGTTAAGTGTTAATTTAAACACCTTAATCAATCCAATTGAACTCGATCCTAATAAAATTTTGATCATATTGGAAGGGGTGGTTTATTCCTTTTCTGATCCGATCCAACTGCAAAGAAGTTGAACATGTAAACGCTTGAATCAGACTATTTTCACAGTCATATTCAGAAATCTCTGGGGCACATGTGCATCGAAAATGTTAGATTATAAATGTTGCATATTTTGTTAAGGCATGTAAAACCGCTGGCTGTATATTTTTATTAGGTTGCTTAATGAAGCTTTTAATTTTTTTTAAAATGCACTGTAACCTAAATATAAGTGTGTGAATTTGCCATATAAATAATATAATTAAAATAAAATAAATACAGTGAAATAAAAATTAAATTAAGAATATGGGGAAATAAATATAAAAACATCTAATGGCAAAAAAAAGACATCAGACACAGTGAAAAAAAAATTATTATTATTATTATTGATATTATTATTAATATTATTATTATTACTATTATTATTATTATTATTTTATTATTGAACTCATTTCTGTGCAGTAAAAACATGGAATGGACAAAGTTAAAGGGTCACGAAATGCTAAAAGTCATTTTTTGAGATGCTGACAGACATATATATCCTATATATATATATATATATATATATATATATATATATATATATATATATATATATATATAGGAGAAAGGCTTATTTGTTTTATTTCGGCTAGAATAAAAGCAGTTTTTAATATTTTGAAACCTATTTTAGGGTCAATATTATTAGCCCCTTTAAGCTATATATATTTTTGATTGTCTGCGGAAGAAATTACTGTTATACAATGACTTGCCTAATTACCCTAATTAAGCCTTTGAATGTCACTTTAAACTGAATACTAGTATCTTAAAAAATAATATTTACTGTCATCATAGCAAAGATAAAATAAATCAGTTATTAGAAAATGAGTTATTAAATCTGTTATGTTTAAAAATGGGTTGAGAAAAATCTTCTCTCCGTTAAACAGAAATTGGGGGAAAGGGTCGCTAATAATTCAGGAGGGCTAATAATTCTGACTTTAACTGTATATATGCACAGTTATCTTCCTCCCTGTAAATAAGGAAAGGGAAATCTTCACTGTAAGAAAAAAACTTCAGCTGCAAAAGTATTTTAGTCAAGAGCAGTGAGTGATTTTGTCCTTTTGTTGTTTGATTAATAATAAAAACAGTCGGCAGCAGCAATATTGTGCGCTGTCACTTTAAGAGCAGTGCGGCTCTAATATGGTTTCTCTTTCACGTGTTGTTTGATTCCCAACTGGTTTGTTAATTACACAAATGAGGGTTAATATAAATAATCACTAAACACCAGGCTCTGACACAAATGTGGAAGTATCTGACCATTAAAGCGCTCGCATTAAGATGCCGTTAGATGTGTGTGCTCTGCACGTCTCCGAAGCTGAGCGCGCACACACACACAGAAGCCTGTGCTTTTAAAAGCATGAATGATGAGCATCCCATGCTGCAAACATTACATTACAGTACATGCTTTTAGTCATTTTCACGTGGAACTGAGCTTTGCAGAGCAACAAATGTGTACAACTAGAAAGGGGGGCGGTATATGATGCAATAATCGTTTATCTCGATTAATGGTTTTTCATAATTGTTAGAAGCCGAAGTCGAAATCGAAATCGGATTTTCGATTAATTGCACAGCCCTAAAATACTGCATGCAAACATAATCAAAATATCATCTGGAGCCACAGTTATTAATTTCTTTCTGCCTGTACATGCTTTTCTAAAGTCATTGACATTTTACGACTCACCAAGGATGGCTTTAACTAAAAATTTCCTTCCTCCAAAAAAAAGTCACCTACATATTAACCTGAGGCAGAGTAAATTAACACTTATCATCTTTGCATGAGCTATCCCTTTAAAATGACTCAGTCTTACGTTAGATAACCTTTATATTAAACAGAACTGACACATGCTAGTTCATTATAATGGGACTATTCTAGCTTTATTGTGCTGCGTTCTCTCAGGGCAGATGTAGCATCAAATACGCTATTGTTTATCCCTCCCACCCACGTTGTCTTCTTAAACACAGGGGCATGTTGAACACCTCCCCCCTAACAGTCCCTATGGAAAGGCAGTGAAGGACGTTCGTGCCTCAAAGGTGCAGCACTTTCACTCTCTTTAAAGAGTGTCATTAAGGATTACCTGACTTATTATGAACGCAACAAAGCAGAAAAGTTGAAGGTTAATGCCAGAAGAGATGAGCATTAAACACAGTTCTCAGGGTGAACATAAATAGAGGCCTTTTTAAAGAAACTCAAGATCACACTGTTATCAGATCTGTATAAACAAGACTAATTTGACTTTGCTGATTTAGCAACGGATTCACTAAATGAAATGCATCGTGTGCACATTCACAAAACCTGTGTCGAGCGCAATAAGCATGGCATAATTTGCAATGTAGCTCCATCATTGAGTTCCAGACACCTACATAATCTCTTAAAAATGCAGAAAGTGCACTTTACCACCCGCATTTGGACAAATGCCCAGCTATACCGCTCTTCTCCATCATTTGATAATCATCTGCTGATTTATTGCCGTCATGATCGCTAGAAAGTGCACACAAACATCCCTTTTATATAAAGATTCATTTGTCACCTGCTTTCATTGGGCGGTGATATAATTGCACAGGGAAACAGCTTGGGGTTTTGGGAGAATGGAGCGCAATATACTGTGCAGTGAGTCTAATTTATACAGAAAGGAGGCGTGTTTTTGTGGAAATGAATGATAATGGCTTCATTGAAGTACTCAAGGTGCTGATTGTGCCTGGTAGAAACTAGTTTGGGGGTGGTTAGCGAATTATACGGCAGATATAAGCATGGGTGATGACACCAAATTTTTATTTGTTATTCATTAGTTCCCATTACTTATTTTTATTGACAAATAAAATTACATAAAATATGTTGAAATGTGCTCAGTAAGATTTATTGGTATTTTAATTTTAGGAGTGTTCATAAGACCTTATAACCATGACATGACACAGGAAACTGGAGATCTTATGCAATATTTTGTCCATATTGTTACTGACAAATTTACATATAATACACACTATCCTTGAAGTGTTGTGCTCAGTAAGATTTTTTGGTATTTTAATCAAAACTGACTGACTTTTTGATATTTAATTGAAGGACTGTTCATAAGACCTTATAATCATGACATGACACAGGAAATTTGAAATCTTATGCAATTTTTATCCAAATTTTTAATGACGAAAATTAAATACAATACACACAACCCTTGAAATGTTGTGCTCAGTAAGATTTTCTAGTATTTTACTTGGAGTGTTCATAAGACCGTATAATCATGACATGACACAGGAGATAGGAAATCTTATGCAATATCTTGTCAATATTTTTATTAACAAAATTACATATAACACAAATTACCCTTGAAATGTTGTGCTCAGTAAGATTTTTTTGGTATTTTCATCAAAACTGACTGACTTTTTGGTATTTTACTTGAAGGAGTGTTCATAAGATCTTATAATCATGACATGACACAGGAGATTGGAGATCTTATGCAATATTTTGTCAATATTATTATTGACACATTTACATATAATACACACTATCCTTGAAGTGTTGTGCTCAGTAAGATTTTTTGGTATTTTACTTGAAGGAGTGTCCATAAGTCCTTATAACCATGACATGACACAGGAAATTGGAGATCCTAGGCAATATTTTGTCCATATTATTATTGACAAATTTACATATAATACACACTATCCTTGAAGTGTTGTGCTCAGTAAGATCTTTTAGTATTTTAATAAAAAATGACTGACTTTTTGGTATTTTGTTTTTTTATTTGAAGGAGTGTTCATAAGACCTTATAATCATGACATGACACAGAAAATTAGAGATCTTATGCAATATTTGTCCAAATTGTTATTGAAGAAAATTACATATAATACACACAACCCTTGAAATGTTGTGCTCAGTAAGATTTTCTAATATTTTACTTGGAGTGTTCATAAGACCTTATAATTATGACATAACAAAAGATATCTTATGTATCCTTATGACAATTGTCATTAAGTATCATACGTTGTAAATCAGAAGTTCAAATCCAAAGAAGACATTGTTTTAGATATCTTTGCTATTTCAGCTTGACATAAACAAATACATCATAACCTGTCTTTGTCATGACAACTTGACATGAACAAGACATTACTTGTCATACATCTGCCATAAACATGATTGTTGTAAGACCATTATAATTGTGTCATAAATATTTTTCTGATCACTTTTTTTTTAATTGAAACAAACAGAATATGTCATTAAAATACTCATTAAATGTGTCAATACTTTGCCAAATAATTTAAAATAGTGTCATTAATATTTAACGTCAAACATAATTTGACAAAATTATTTGTACCACTGCAGTTGAGGTAAAAAATATTAACAATGCAAAAAATATATATTTTTAAAGGTTTTATGTGTCTTGTGCTCAAAAAGCCTGCATTTATTGTATCACAAATACAGTAAAAACAATACAACTGTAAAATAATATTAGTTATATAAACTGTTTCACATTTTAACTATAGTTTAAAATGTAATTTATTCCTGAACAGCAAAGCTGAGTTTTCAGCATCATTATTCCAGTGTTAAAATACTTTTTAAATCAGTGTTAAAAACTAACCTAACTTAATATTTTTGATAAAACCACAACATATTATTTCCAGCTTTTTTGATGACCAGAAAGTCTCATAAAAATATGATTTTTATTTGAAGTAAATAAAACTAAATGCACCTTTGAAGAATAAATATTAATTTATTCAAACAAATAAAACTTTCCTGGCATCAAACTTTTAACAGCTACTGTTTTAACTGTTAAATAACATTATCATTTAAAACCCAACATCATCACTATAAATCAGTGTTAATTTCATCTACAAAAATAGGGACAAAAATATGATTAGCCTATGGTTGGAAACAAACTGAAATATGACAATGTTAGGTTAGGTTACTTTATTTATACCAAAAGGTAGATTTGTTTTGCAGTCAAGATATCTCAATTATGACACAGTGCCACATAAAAACATACATATAAGTATGCCAGTGACATAACTAAAATCTGCTCATCTAATACAGAAGCAGCACAATGCAGAGGTCCAGTGGATAATACAAAAATTCATGTTGGTTAGTTTTTGAGCAATTCCAGCGTTACGGATGTGACATTTGCAGTAAAAAAAAAATCTTTAAAATTTTTTTTTAATTCACATAGAAAGTATATGTTAACATAATATTGACAAATCTGTTTATATTTTTAAATCAATCTGTAAACATGTTTTATATTTTAAATGAGGAAAATAAACATGTTTATATGGATGTGACCATAAATGTCTGCGAGTTTACAGTAAACAACATAGTTTGTAGAAATTCTGTGAATTAAACTGCATAATATTAATATTATTAATAAATATTAATAAATATAATAAATATTTAATTGTAGTTAAATTTTTTGCATTTATGAGGAAAAAACTTTGTTATGGATGTGACATCTCTCTGTTATGGGTGTGACAGATAAGAAATTGGCACTTGTGTGACTATGGTAAATCAAATATAATTGTTTGAAAGCGCTGACATTACAGTAAAATACAAGCCTACACATAAAACACAGAAAGGGTTTTGCAATAGACTGTAAAAGATATGGATGCAGTATCCGTGATGTCACCCATAGGTTTCTGAAGAGCGCAAAAGAAGCTACAAGTATGTGAGCAAGTACGTAAGAATGTGAGCGGAGCTGCAGATGCTAGCGTTTTGCTTAGACGGGTTTTTCTTTGGGAGAAACGCTTAATACTTCATTACCTGTGACTCGTTTGTGTTCTGACCACATGGGCTTGGTTGTATACTAAATCAATAAAATGTTTAGTCTTTTAAAAACACCATTGTAACATGTTGAGCCACTAAACATTGTTCTTATGACGTTTTTCAACAGGAGGAAAACGTAAATTACTTCCAAATACTTCAAATATCGTCTGTGTTAGTAATTGAAAGGCTATTTATGAAATCCAGGCATAAAATTGTATGACAAGGTTTTAGACAACTGTTCAAGAGCCTACAGCTAATCAATCTGTCAGATTCTGGACTGCATTAAAGGTCTAAAGACAATTATAAATGATAAATTATCTTAAATAAAACAAACACATTCATAGAGATGGTATTTAAGTATATAACTTGAATGGTTTGTGAGCACACAGCATGTCATATTATCTGATAATTGAAGGAAATAATTCTAAAAAGCAACTGACAGTGTAAAGCTACATAAAACAAAACAAAAAATACGATGTATATGCCGAGCTCAACAGCTTATCAGCCTGAATGACATGACGGCGACCAGCAAGACATGGCTGTCACTCAAGTGGCCACGCCGTTAATTATGCAGACTTAATAAAAATGAAATGGATAAGTTATAAAAAAATCCACCCCCTCACAGTTGTCATGAAGGGTAATATTAGCTATTTGAACCAAAAATATTATTTGTACCAGGCTGTAAACATGTTTTTATCAGCTATAAATTTGGCCAATTTAGCATTGCAGTCAGTGAACATCTGGACTTCCTGGAGCCAGCCCCCTAAGGAGAGTCGATGAATTGCAGTTTCAGTTACTTCTGTATTTGCTTCACAAGGGAGAGCGGAAGATTTCCACTTTGGTGAAAACGTCTTTTTTTTCATGCCAAGGTTGACATTTGCATGGAATTGCTCTGATCTTTTTGACTATGTTTTAGTCTCATCTATTGTCATTAGTGATATTGCATGCTGACGTATTCACTGTTAATATCCAATGATATCCATATCGTTTCGTCTTAGTCTTGAAAAAAACATTCGTCAATGAACATTTTTCATCCTTATTCTTGTTAATGAGATTATTCAGTTGAAGCTTAGACACGTTGTATCCCTCCATCCAAAACACACAAGTCACATCTTGAATGAGTGAAAGAACAGCCTCTTACCTCATTCTTCCGCGGATCCTCTGTGTTCTGTTGCCATCCGTCTGGCAGTTGGTGACAAAGTGTGGCCCTCCAGTGGCTCCGTAGTCCTTGCGCAGCGCCACGGCTCCATGTGTAAGGATGGACACCCCACGGGCGATACGTCTGCGGGGTTCGTCCCTCCAGCCCTGTGGTCTAACCGCGAACAGGCGTTTGGGCAGTCCGGTCAGGCCCAGTTCGGACAAAGCCGGACCCACTGCGAACCATATATGGGACGCGCCGGCCTGACCAGCTGCCCAAGCGGCGAGGAACACCTGTTCAGCTTCCTCCTGAGAGCAGTACAACAACCGCACCTACAGCACAGCAATGCAAAGAGGAGGCCAGGATCAAAACCAGAGAGCAGGTAAAGGAGAGCACAAACAAAAACACAGAGAGGACGAAACCAGGATGGGAAATGATGGAATTGAAGACAAGGGTTGTTTTTGTGCGTTGTTTAAGGGCTAGAACTAATTTATAAATAAACTAAAAATTATTTTCTGCTTGAGTTTGAAACATCATAATCTATTTACGGATCACAAAACTGTATGTGAATTTTTGCATTAAAACAGGGTAAATTAATGGAGAGAATCATTCATTCATTCTTTTTCCTTCGGCTTAGTTCCTTATTTATCAGCGATCACTTCCAGCCACCAAGGCCAGATTAAAAACACACTTGGCCCTTTGGCTATAGCAAATCTAAGGGCTCCCCTTTTATTTTTTCACTTCACAAAATTTTTTTATAAAAAATTAAATAAAAAATAAATAAATTTATATATATATATATATATATATATATATATATATATATATATATATATATATATATATATATATATATATATAGTTGTTATTATTATTGTTATTAATATTATTTTACTAATTAAAATTATCTAATTTTACACCATTTATTTGTATTTGACTAGTATATATTTTTTCTAATTTATTAAAATAGGCCTGCAAGTAGGCTATGCAAAATTAACTAATGAAATAATATGAAATTTTAAGTTCATAAACAGGTTGCCAAAACCAGCAAAACAAAAAAACATTTGCAATACTTCCTAAATTAGTACTTTAGAGAAAGCAATACACAAAAAGTCGCTTCCTGTGTCATAGTGCAAATTAATTCTTCAGCCAATCAAGGGCCCCATTCTGTGGGCCCTGTGGCTTCAGCCCCACCGAGCCCTTATATTAATACGCCCCTGCCAGCCGCAACCCAGCACTGGGAAACACACGTCCCATCTAGCCTTCACACACATATACTGTACACTCTGGCCAATTTTGTTTACTCATTCACCTATAGCGCATGTCTTTGAACTTTGGGGCACCCAGAGAAAACTCACACGAACACGTGGAGGTGAGAATTATTTAATTGCAATTATTATTATTATTATTAGTAGTAGTAGTAGTATTAGTATTATTAGTAATATTATTATTATTGAGGGTGCATGTCCACAGAAGCTCTGAATGTGCATTGAGTGTTTGCCATTTGTAAAAAAAATTGACAGTTGGAGAAGCGCCCACAGGTGGGAATTTTTAGAACAGTGCTTACATTTCTGCAGCAAAAAAAAAAAAAAAAAAAAAATTCCTTGGTGGAAACATATTGCCTAAAAGTTGACTTTAAATCAAAATTAAAATCTAAACTCTCAAAATCAAACCAATTTGTTGAGATTCTTGATTCAGATTGGCTGGAAAGTATGCAATAAAATCGTTTAATGCACAGGTATAGTTCCAGTCAGTTTTGATTCAAGATCGAAATACATTTGGCACCCTCAAACGTTAGTATTAACCATAGTAGCACAGTGACAGTTGCTGAAAACTTCATTTATTTGTGTAAAATTGAAGACACTGTTTAAAATATGTTTGAAGAGGTAGTTGACACATTACTATGAGCTATTAGATATGCCTGTGTCATTTACACACACATAATCTCTCTCGCACACACTCTCTCTCCCTCTGTCGTTTAATAATGTAATAGTTTATGTTGAAATTAGTGTTATTTTTAAATATTAGTTTGTGTTAATTTATGTAGTTAACTAGTGTTAACAAATTAAAACCTATTATGAAGTGCTACCAACATTTCTAATTCATATAATTATAATCATCTTTATTATTATTATTATTATAATTATTATTATTATTATTATTATTATTATTATATAAACCATTACAAAACTAATATGTATATTTCTTTTTTTTTTTTCTTTTTTTTTTTGAATTTTAAACCAGCTTTTATTTTGGCATAAAAAAATAATAATAATAAAAATCACTGATTAACTCAGATGTCAGATTTATAAATCATAATCATTTCAAACTAGAGAAGGTTTTTGGCACGTTTCATTTTTGAACACATTATTTGCGACTTAACAACACTGTCAGCAATGGAGTTCATTTAGATTATTGACTGTAAACGGAGTTGCTTGAAGACACTTTAATAAGCACTGATTTTATATTTGCGCTTATTAAATCATGTTGCATTCTTAGGTTGTCACCTTCCAACTGGTCAGCAACACTTCCAATGCTAATATTTACTCTTATTTTAATGCGTTGAGTGTGTTCAATTTAGTCCTTGCAAATAACTAATGATCAAAATGCATACACATTTTTGTGATGCGCTTGAAGAACTTCTTTTAAACACCAAAATACTCAAAAATTTATTAAACACATTTAATCACATTTTACAACTACATTTTTTATAATGAGAGTATTTCCATTTTGTAAAATGAGAAGAGTGAGAAGAGTGATTAAAATATTGCTGTCGTCATTAAATTTCAGATTCTTCACAGAGCACATGCTGATCAAATGGAGCTCAACAGAAAGAGAGTGCAGTCGCTTGGATCAGTGCATTTGGATTGAAACTTGAAATCCTCTATGTACTGAAATTAATGACATATGAACAGTTCCTTTAATGGGATTACTGGAAAATAAAGTGTTCATTACAGGAACTAATAAACTGATTAGAGTAGATTGATGTACTACAGTATGTACTACAGTATCTATCTATCTATCTATCTATCTATCTATCTATCTATCTATCTATCTATCTATCTATCTATCTATCTATCTATCTATCTATCTATCTATCTATCTATCTATCTATCTATCTATCTATCTATCTATCTATCTATCTATCTATCTATCTATCTAATTACACTAGGTACTAAATACAATGTTAAACTTTTAACTAAAATGTTCTTGAGGACAAAATCACCTCATTGATCCCATTAGAGTTTATAATTGGCCAATAGGATGTAGCTTTATTGAAAAGCTTCAAAATTTTGACTTTTTGTAATTATAAATGATAAACCAAATAACATAAAAAGTTTCTTATGACTTCAGACAATACGTTTTGTACGTTAAATAATAGATTATATTGCTTTTTCCATAAGAATCTATCTCACACTAGGTACGAAAAAAATGTTATACCAAGGTTTTTGAGGACAAAATCATTGATCCCATTAAAAATTATAATTGGTTAATAGGGTTTAGATTAAGATTAAAAAATTTAACCTTTTTTATAATTCTAAATGATGAAACAAATAATAAAAAAAGTTTCTTAAGACTTATTTAAGACTACATGTTGTGTACATGTAATAGATTCTACTGCTTTTTTCCTAAAAAAAACACAGCAGCATTATGAAAACAAACTGTAACTTAATCGGCTAAAATTTAGAATGAATTTATGGTATTTATTATTATTATTATTATTATTATTATTATTATTTATTTATTTATTTTATTTTTTTAAGGACTGATGGTGCAAGCAAATCTATGCAAATCAAAGTGAAAAAAATACATTACTTGACTAAGTCTTGTCACCTATCCAAGTTTTAGGAACAACATTTAATAATTTGATTTCTAGTTAATCATTTGGTATCAAAAGTGAATATAATAATGTATTAAATAATGTACAGTATAGAATATAAAGTCATGGTGCAGTGGAAAAAGAATTAATATTACGTATGACTCCCATGAGCTTGGAGCAATGCATCCATACATCTCTACAATTACTTAAATGGCTTATTAATGAAGTAATCTGGAGTGGCAAAGAAAGTGTTCTTCCAGGACTCCCAGAGTTCATCAAGATTATTTGGATTCATCTTCAATGCCTCCTCCATCTTACCACAAGCATGCTCAATAATACTCATGTCTGGTGACAGGGCTGGCCAATCCTGGAGCACCTTGACCTTCATTGCTTTCAGGAACTTTGATGTGGAGGTTGAAGTATGAGAAGGAGTGCAGCACAAATGTCTTGATACCTCAGGCTGTTGATGTTGCCATCCAGTCTGCAGATGAATGTAACCTCAAACCATAATTTTTTCTTCACAAAAAAAGATTTCTGTGAGAATCTTGGGTCCATGCAGGTTCCAATGGGCCTTCTGCAGAATGTGTGATGATTGGGATGCAGTTTAACAGACGATTCATCTGAAAAATCTACCTTCTGCCACTTTTCCAAATGATTAACTAGAAAACAAGCTATTATTTGTTGCTCTTACAACTGGGATCAACAACAAGACTTTTATCAGGTAGTGTATATAATCATTTTATGTTTATACTTGCACTTCTATGAATTATGTTTCTATGAAACAGAAACATTGTTTTTAAAACAATATTCTGATTAATCAAATAACTCATCAATTTAGGCAAAAGTTATTAAATGCAACACATAAGGATTTATTCAAGCAAAATATGTGACCAAAATTGCTTATTATTTGATGGGAGAAGAGCAGCACTGGAGTAATGTGCTGGGACATGCCTTAATAAAGAAAGACAGACAATGGATGGAAAAAGAAAGAGAGAAAGAAAATGGAAGAAAGAGAACAAGCAGTCTGGAATGGAGAGAGAGAAAGGGAAGAAAAGTAAAAAGGAGAAACTGACTAAAGACTTCACCTTTACAATGCACAAGAGAGAAAAACCCAAGAGAGAAAAACTGTAAAAGACAGAGAACCGGAGAGGAGGCCAGTAGAGAACTAGAAAAAGAGCAAAAGAATGAGAGAATAAGTAGATAGAGAACCCAGCCTGAATCTAAACTCACCAGCCCTGAACAAGACAGATTAAGTGATGAAATATTTTCTCTCTCTCTCTCTCTCTCTCTCTCTCTCTCTCTCTCTCTCTCTCTCTCTCTCTCTCTCTCTCTCTCTGTGTGTGTGTGTGTGTGTGTGTGCGTGCCCATGTGTTATAGATGGATGGGACTTTGAAAAACACAGTTTGATAATACCATAAGAATGGTAATGTATACATCACATTACAAATTACGATTCTAGTGACAGTTCTCGTGATGGCTTCTGACTGCTCCCTAGCCATGCTAAAATCCAGATAATAAGTGCAAAAACCTGTTCAACACATCACTGCGCAGCTCTCATAGCTAGACAGTTTGTCATGCAGCATTATGATGTGTCAGGGACTACTGTATATCTTCCAGCATATCTTCTGCCACTTGATGAATTTGCTTAATAAAATAATGTTTTCGAAAAACGCTTCGGAAATAAAGCGTCCCATACCATACTGCATTGTAAATATCGTCAAAGCTAAAGGGGTTTTGCAGGTACTGTGCATCATTTACACAGTTGATACATCTCACATTGTATTCTAAATATAATTAAAAAGGGATGCAGCCACTGTATATTGATTTTATGCTATGTGTTATGCTGTATCACTCCATCCATCCATCCATCCATCCATCCATCCATCCATCCATCCATCCAACAGCATACATATCTATCTATCTATCTATCTATCTATCTATCTATCTATCTATCTATCTATCTATCTATCTGTCTGTCTGTCTGTCTGTCTGTCTGTCTGTCTGTCTGTCTGTCTGTCTGTCTGTCTGTCTGTCTGTCTGTCTGTCTGTCTGTCTGTCTGTCTGTCTGTCTGTCTATCTATCTATCTATCTATCTATCTATCTATCTATCTATGGGATAATCAATGAATTGTTGTCCATTAATAGATTTTAAATGCGTAAAGTGAAGACAAACAACTCCCTGATGCAACAGAGAAAAATCCTTTAATGTACAGCATACCATTGAGCATCCTGCGTATTCCATGCTCATTTGCTAAGTTATGGACAAGTTAAAATTTGTTTTGCTCCTTGCAGCGGAATATTTGACTGAATTTTGGTCAGTTAAGACACGTTATATAGATCTAGTCCCTGCACTGAATCAGCAATGGCAGGAAGAGAGAGAGGGTGAGAGAGAGAGAGATCTTGTGTGTACATGTAAATCACATCCAAGAGCTGGTATTACTGATCTTTCAATCTAATAAGGTCAAAGCGAGCACAAATTTCATCATTTACATAGTAAATAAATAAAAATCTAATTAAAAGGACCAAATCAACTAAACACACATGGGATCCTTTTTTACATTGACTAATGCAATTATAAATAGATATTTTAAAGCACTCTTTCAACATACTTCTACATGCTTTATTCTGTTTAAAGTATGCTTTTGTTGGCTAAAATTGGTTCAACAAATATTTTAGAACATCTAAAGTGATTAAATAATTTCTTTAATAATAAAACAATAATAGCCAGATCACCCTGCAGCCCAAGACCAGTTTCTCATGTAATGGGCAGTGAATGAGTTGAGAGGTGTCATTTTGCCAGTGTTGCCATGACATAACAGCACCGTTTGTGCAAGCAGCAGGAACAAGTATTACAAGTAATACATAAAAATGTTCGGTCAGCACATTTTTTGATTGTTCATTGATAGATAAGTACACATGTACATGAGCGGAATATCCACAGAACAAAATATTGAGCTATTGTGAACTCCACTCTGACCATGGCACACGCATAACCAAGTCTACAGTGCGCTAGATTGCACCACACTGTAGGTCATTGCGTCGCTTTCCACATCCATGCAGTGTCTATGGGTAGAGGGAGAGTGAAATCAGCATGCTGAACATTGCTGGGCATATATATTATTTAGCTATTTTTCTCTTTAATAATAGTTTTACATTTTTAAATAATATTTAATAATATTATATTATGTACTGCTATTAAATAATAATAATAATAATAATAATAATTATTATTATTATTATCATTATTATTATTATTATTATTATATTATGTTATTTAATAAAAATCAAAATAATATATATATATTTTTATTATTATAGTGTAGTTTTTTTAAGGTACATATATAACCTTAAATAAATAATAATTAGAACATGTAGAATATAAATTGATGCACTTAAAAAAAAACATTATAGAGTATTATTCAGAATTTAAGTCAAATTTTCTGTATCATCTAAAATGTACAATGCACGGCTTCGTTAAGAGCAAGCTACATTACTAATTTTATGAAATTTACTGCAGCTTTTGCTAGCGTCCATCATGACATCCTTTGGAAGATCGCCTGAGTGTACAAACCTATTCTGTAGCCTCTACTTTTCCTCAAACTGCTGCTTTTGGTCTGAAAATGGCATCACTTTTTTCCTCCATCAAAATCAGGGTTAGGCGAGGCTGTGTACTCCGTTTCTGTTCCTATTGGCGTTAGACTTGGTCATGCACCAGTAAATCTACCGGAAAGGAAACGGTCTCCCATGGGTCAAATGGAGCAGTTGGCAGACTTGGACTTTGCAGATAACACTGCTTTCCTGGCCTCCCAGACGAATACCCATAACAGCCACCAACAAATGGAGGAGGTCAATCAGTTTACCTACAGTAGCTGGAAAACCACAACAGCTGATCAAACACGCTGGAGGTCTCTTGTCACCCAATGTGGTGAACAGCACAAATAAGAAATGTGCTGGGATATTCCGAAGCAAATAATACATTAGCTGGCTACTTTACCTTAACTTAGGTGTACTAAGGGTGACTGCTTATTAATACAAAAATCTAAATGAACCAATCGCATGGTATCAATGCCATGCAGACATGATTAAGAGGATCTGCTGAAGCTCAAACTTTCTGTAGCATCAGAATGAAGAAGGAAGGTGCCACACTGTAAAAAAATAAATGTCATTTTATAGGTAATTGTCTGTATTTTTTTAACAGAATTTTCCAGTTTTTTTCATTATACAGTGAAATACCTGTTGTTCTACAGATATATTCTGTAATAAAAAATTCGAACATTAAATTTACAGTTATTGCTTGTAATTTGGTATTACGTTATTTTTCTGCTTTTTAAAGGAAATTTTATGTACTTTTAGAGTGTAACGTAATTTTACGTTAATATTTACAGATTATTTCTGTAAAAATAGGGAAAAAATTCAGTCAAATTGTTTTTAGTGAATATAGTAAACATATGAAGATTAACATGAGGTTAATAAAGTCAAATAATTGCCTATTGTTGTGACGATCACCAGTGATTTAGCAGCTGCGAATCGCTAGAAAACTACACACATTACGTTAACGAACTATAACTCCCAGCATGCACCTCGTACACCCGGCTTCCTAATTCTAACTGATTACACGCACAGTCAGAAGCTCGTTATAGACTGATTTCAAAGACTATAAATTGAGTACACACAGACACATCGTTTCTGAGTCTTAAATTGTTTAGTGAGCATTACGACGTGGTTTTCCTTACCTTGCCGTGTTTGACTCCGTTACTTTATTATTTTGTTTGCCACCTTTATGCTTGGGATTTTCTGTGCACCTGTTTGTTCCTGTTTCAACCTTTAATTGCAAGATGATTCTGTTAATAAACTGCTATTTGATCCTCAACTTTGTTGTGCAGGCGTCCTCTCATGACACTAACTTTGTTTTTTGTTGTTAAACGATGACCAAATGTGTTATTTGCAAAAAAAGAAATAAAAAAATAGATAGATAACAGTTTTGTATTTTCTCAAGAAAATTGTTTTGGAGTTTAACCTACATATCCTTAAAATATTTGATAAACTACATTATAGTTTATAGTTATGTTTACAGTGTTTTATGACAACAGCAATTATTTGTACTTAAGCTTTTATTCAATCATTCTTTAAAAGTTTTTCTTTTCCAGTTTTAAAGGTATGTTAAAAGTGGAACATTTTAATTACATTAATTAATCTGTATAATTACATTATTAACCTGCACAATTACAGCAATTATCCTTATAATCACATTAATTAATCTGTAAAATTACATTAATAAATTATATATTTATAGTAATAATTTGTAAAATGACAGTAATAATCTGAGTAATTGCAGTAATAAATAGTAAAATGGCAGTAATAACCTTTACAATTACAGTTAAAATCTGTAAAATGACAGTAATAACTTGTAATTATGGAACAAGAAATTGCTGTTTTTTTACAGATGATCTACTTTTTTTAATCTCACAGTTTTTTTCAATTTTTTTTACGCGTTTTTTTTTTTTTACAGTGCATCCTCTGTGTAAATGAAGACTTCTGTCAGACGAATACAGTAAGAGCAGTTTTAAATTTTATCCTGGCTATTCCATGCTGTTTAATGATGAGTTTGATAGTGTTTTTTTTATCTTGAAGTTTCCAAAAGCACATAAATTAATCATAAAACTAACCCATAATGTGTCACGTGTTTAATGCATGTCTTATGAAGCGGATCGATGTGGTTTTGAAACAAAACCCTTTACATTTATTTTACATTTTTAAACACTGACGTCCATTGGCAGCCTAATGCAAGTCATGCTTGACTGATATATATGATGTATGATATATGATGTTAGGCATCTTGCAGGAACCACTTATCACACAGTTTATCACAAAAGAAGATGACAAGACTAAAAACTAGTTGGTTTGATGTTACTGTATATTGTAATACACTATATTACTCCTATAATGCTGCATACTGTGCATGTCTAGGGATGGGTGATGTTTTATCATTTGCAATATACTGCTAAAAAATTTGCCCCATAATATAACCATTAACATATTCTACTGATGATAAAACCAATAAGAGTTTTGTGCAAGGATTTATTATTGTAGTAGTACAAGTGTGATAGTATTAGCATGTTTACAAACAGATTTACTGACATACTTATACATAAAAAAATGACTTCTTAACACCAGTCGAGTGTTTAAAAAACATTTTTTTGTGACCAGACACAGTTAAATTTTACAGAATGAGGAAGAAATCGTGTTATTTTAATTGACAAAGGCTAGGTCAATTGGCATTGCACTATAAATATACTTAATGCTTTTAAAATACCCATCCTAACTTGAATAACACAAATAATCCAGATATTTCCACAAGTGATTGTTTATTCTCGTTTCTATAATCCTTATCCACATGCAGTGAGAGCAGATTGTAGCTGCTTGTGTGTTTTATATGATCCTGAAAAGCTTGATTAGATGCTTCAGTGAGTACATTTACATACAATTTTAATACGATTAAGACAATACTCTGATTAAGAGTCCACCATGTAAACAGCAATTTTTTTATTAATTTAATCCGATTAAGTTCATAATCAAACTAAACAAAAGTCGAATTAAGACATGTGGAGTATGCCGATTTTAGTCGCATTATTGAAGTGCAGTACAAATATGTAAACACCTTTATCAAACTACTACCTTTGTGTAAGATTTTCATCGCATTTTGCAACAGGATAGTCTATACGCACACAGCTGTTTAACATTTGACACTATTCTCTGCACCTATCAAATCAGTGAAGGACCACAGACACCTGCATTGTGAAATGCAGAGATTTTTTTCTTCAGTTTTTTCAGTTTTTTTTAGTTTTTGCAGTTCATAATCGCATCCAATATCTCGTTTATCATGGAGGGCTTGCATGAAATGTTCCTGAATGAAAGTGAAAGTGCCAAACTGCAGTTAAAGTCGACAAATCAAAAAGAAACACCCAAAATTACATGAAACTCCGTAGGGAAATGTGGATAGCGTGATGACGCAATGACGTTAATCGAATTATGTGCTATAATATGTAAAACAAGATCATGAAAGGAACATTCAAAAAACAACTTATGTAAACTCAATCATATTATTGTCTCATTCAGATTAAGGCAAATAATTAGATTACCACTGATGTCCATTTAAACATTCAGATGTGGCTACTGCGAATACACGAGTGAATGAACGCGACCACACACAGTGCTGCAGTACTGTGCGGAACAGCACAAAATGGTCTACACAAGAAAGACATGACCAGTAGGAGGCAGTTATGTAACATAGTGAACATACTGAATGCTCCGCTAGGCATTCCGCTCCATGGTCATGCCCTCCACTCAGTCGCTAACAGTTCAAAGCAAGTGATCCAATAACATTCCGCTCGCACTCGCCAGTGAACAAATACCGCTCAGATCCCGCGCCCACATAACATTTCTCTAGTAGGCTTTAATAACTGTTTAAAATGAAACCACGTCAATAAAATAAGCGCCATTCTTTCTTATGCTTTTTTTCTTTCAGTACAGCTTTTAATAATATTTTTAATAGGCCTAAGTGATCCACTGTGTAATTTATAGCATATTTATTTAGACAGCTGTGTGTGTTATCTTATCTTATATGAATGTTGGCCTTTTTTAAAGTACAGAGCTCTGAACATAATTCGAATTACAAATTCGCTTCCACGGCCACGTCTTATTAATGCATATCCTTGCTTTAATTAAAGTAAAACTTTATTAATTAATTATGAAATCAAATAACTCATTCCTCGATTAGTCCTACTAAATCTATGAAACGAAAGAATTAACTTACAAATTAATTCATGGCATTTAAGCCTGAACAAAAGAACACATACGACAGTCAGTGTTTTTAGTCAGTGTTTAAATATGGTTGAGCTCTGCAGGATAGTGGACATCCAGGAGCAAGATTGAAGTGTGTAAAATAAGAAAAAAAAAGAAAATTTATACTTTTCTCTAAAGATATTGGACTTTTATTTTTTATCTCTCAGTGGATACAAATAAATTATTGTCGAAATGATTGCTATTGCAGGGAATACCAGAAAATATTGTGATATAATTTTAAGTCCATTTCGCCCATCACTAGCGTCTGCCCATCTTATGTCATGTGTCTGACATTCAGCCACTGCAGGAAGTCACTGCTTGGAGTTTATCATTTGAAATTATAATGAGCTGTATGGGTTAGTTTTATGATGGATTTATGCACTTTTGGAAGCTTCAAAATAAAAGCCACTATCCAACACCATTAAACAGCATGGAAGAGCCAGGAATACATTTAAAACTACCCCAACTGTGTTAACCTGACAGAAAAAAGTCATATATGCTGTCAATGATTTTTTTTTGGGTGAGCTATTCCTTCGAGTTACTTTGAAGATGGTATGGTTGTTGGTAGCAGACAGGCTGGTCTGACTATTTCAGAAATAATCCACTGGGAGTTTCATGCATAATCAACTCAGTGAACCCGGAGGGGAATGATCAGATAGGTTTGAGTTAATAGAAAAGCAATATTAATTAAAAAACAAAATAAAACACGAGTTACAATTGAGGTCTGCAGAAGAGCATCTCTGAATGTACAACACATCAAACCTTGAAGCAGATGTGCAACAGCAGAAGCAGTAGAAGAGCACACCGATGACACTTCTGTCAACAAACAACGGCAAGCTAAGAGTATAATTCACACAGACTCACTGAAGCTTGGAAAAAGTTTGCCTGGTCTGATGAGTCTCGAGTTCTGCTGCAACATTCAGTTGGTAGAGTCAGAATTTGGCATAAACAACATGAAAGTCTGGATGCATCCTGCCTTGTATTAACAGTCATGCTGTGGTGGTGTAATGGTGTGGGGGAGAATCGCTTGCTTGGCACACTTTGGGGTTCTTATTACTGAGCATTGTTCAACCACCGCAATCTGGGTATTGTTGCTGACCATGTCCTCTCTTTATGACCACAATGTACCCATCATATGATTGCTACCTCCAGCAGGATAATGCACCATGTCATCACAAAGCTCAAATCATCTCAAACTGGCTTCTTTAATACAACAGCGAGTTCACTAAACTTAAATGGTCTCCACAATCTCCAGACCTCAATCCAATAGAGAATGTGCTGGAATGGGTGATTTTCATCAGGTTTGTGCAACTGACAAATCTGCAGCAACAGTGTGTCAGGTGTTTCCAGCACCTTGTTACATCTCTGCCACAAAGAATTAAGGCATCTCTGTATGCAAAACAGGTCAAACTTGGTACAAACAAGGTATACAAAAATAAATGGCCAAGTGAGTGTATAATGCATTTACCATCAAACAAAACATGCACAAATCACACACACACACACACACACACACACACACACACACACACACACACACACACACACACGCACACGCACACGCACGCACACGCACACGCACACACACACACACACGCGCACACACACACACACACACACACACACACACGGTTGGTACCATATTAGGGAGGCTGTTGGGTATTTATACAGTACATTTCCTACACATCAGTAGTTTCAATTCTACTTGAAATAAATTAGATTAGACTTGGGGATCTATTTAATGATCTAGGCACAAAGTCTAAAGCGCATGGCGCAAAAGCATTAAGGGTGTGTCCAAGTACACTTTTGCTATTTTAAAGACTGAAAAATACGCTTTGGGCCGCGGCCCATGGTCTAACAAGGT
This sequence comes from Danio aesculapii, assembly GCF_903798145.1. Taxonomy (NCBI): domain Eukaryota; kingdom Metazoa; phylum Chordata; class Actinopteri; order Cypriniformes; family Danionidae; genus Danio; species Danio aesculapii. Next base: position 38,694,077 of record NC_079450.1, on the reverse strand, counting down.
TGTGCTTATTCTTCAAATGAGTTATGGGTGTGTTTTGAGCATAATGTTCATTAAAACAGAGTGTCATCTCCCATTCCCTTTAAGAGTCAGTTGCCATGGCACATTTGCTATTTACATGGTAGATTTTGTAAGTAGAAAAAATGTATGATTTACAAACGAGAAAACAGTTAAACAACCCATCTGCAGCATAAGGTTAGAGAACGAGCCTCCTCCGATCGGCTTCTTTACTTTCCTTTTACCTTGCACTCCACTAAAGACTATTAGCGTACATATTTTACTTTGTTTTTTAAGTGCAAAGATTTGTTTCAAAACTTTCTAAATTCAATTCTAATTTCTAGCAAATGAATAAGTGTGAAATAAGTATGGTTAAAAAACAAAACACACGTCCTATTCTTATTTCCCATATGGTGATGCATACGTCTCTAAAACCCAACAGGTGGACAAATCTAAATTTGTTTTTATAAAAAACAAATATAAATATAGCTGCAAGCAGCAATTGCTGGCCCAAGCAATCCAGAGGCACAATGACAAAGCAGTCCGGAGGCCATGAGCAGCAAGCTCTACAGAGAGCACCAGATCAAATGAAACAATGAGTTTTGAATACATTTGAAGTTCATTTAACTGGAAATGTAAGCAAAAACATAAGAATATGAATAATTTATTGGTTTATAATTTCTGACCAGTAGGTGGCGCTGTTACCAAACTTATGTGATGTGATCAGTGTGAGGTGACAATAGCCCCTTTCACCCATGTAGACCTTTCCGACAATTTTCTGGAAAGGTCTGTTTGTGTGAACAGGCCCTTTTTGAAAATACTGATAAATTCGTTCCGGCAATTTTACGGAAAGAGAAGTTGTAACATTACCGGCAATTTGCTGGAATGCTGCTCTGTGTGAACGCAGAAGGAAGATTGCCGGAAAGAGCGCGTTCACATCTAGAATGAGCTGACGTAAGACATCTACTTTAGCCAATCAGAACACTCAAATGCATTCACATTCACACTGTTTATGAAATTAAAAGCCTTAGAATATTTTTTCTAGAGACATTTAGCTACTAGATGTTTGATAAAATGCTTATGATAAACCACCGTTTGTTTACTTTTAAGCTCTGTTTCAGTTTCTTAACGCGTGTACACGTGGAGCAGCCGGTGAACACCAGCACACACACACACACACCTATTATGTACATCTCGACATGCGAAAGTGTTCCTCTATTTGTTTTTCACAACACTTATCCATCCACATAATTTGTAATTCTGCCTTTGGATGTCTTACAAAGCTTTAAATAAAAGTGAAACCATCAACAAAAGGCAGACCCCCTTCTGTATACAAATACAAGCGCAGCCGTTTAGAGCTCATTTCTGGTTAATGATGTCAGAATTTACCAGTATTTTGGAATGTATGTGTGAATGGTCTTTTCCAGAAAAATCCCAGAACATCCGTGCCTGTATGAAGACCTTTTTTACTAAATTACCGGTAAAGTCGTTCCGGACATTTTCCAGCTATTTACCTGTATCACTGTTTGAAAGGGCCTATTGGCACACATTAAGTTTTGTGTCAATATGTCTAAGCACTGCAGAGTTACAGCCTCAGATGCAGTTTAGCATTGAACCAGCACATTTGTTGGTGCAGTAAACAAAAGCCGTATTTCCTATCAACACTTTTTTGTTTGATTTGATTTATTTATTTATTTTCGAACAGAAATATCATGCATAAAATATCTTTAACAAAAAATACATTTCAACATGGTCGAAAATGGAGCGGGATGAAGCACAAGCTTATTATTTTCCCACCCTATTACCACATACATCATCCGTCTATTACTTAAACTTATTTCTTCTTTTACTTATCTCTTCTTTTTACATGAGACATATTATATCCTTTCGGCATTTTTGACAAATTATATGTTTGAATTTTCCAACAAGGTTTGAAGATCATGCCAGTCAAATTTGTTGAAAATTGGAGCAATGGCCTAGGAGGAGTTTGAAAAAGTACGGTATCAAACAAAACGGACAAGTTCGGCAGATTATGGCATAATTCATATCTGCATTGTCGGCTTGACCTAAGGAATAATTTAAGACCAATTTCATCAAAATGAGCATATGCAGTCAAATGTTATTACCGAATTTGTGAGTTTCATTATTAATGACTAATAAATGTCTAATAACTCCTGACCCATAGGTGGCGCTGTCACTAAATTTGTATGGTGTGATCAGTGTGAGGCAGCAATGACAGACTTAAAATTTGGTGTCATTATCTTTAACTTTCGCAGAGATAGTTAGAACAAATTTCCAGAAAATAATGTAATTTAGCAGTTATTTACATTTAAACTGTGTAAAAAATAGCACAATACCTATACACAAATTATTATGATATATGCATTATAAGAAAATGTAAATCTATTAGCAATATATGGTGCATTCCTATTATTCATATACTGTATTTTTCATTTACATATATTATATTTATACACTAAAATCTTTAGATGGCCACAAACACTGATGTACTGATGTCTCTCATCAGTATAATTAACCTGAAGACAATCAGTGATACTCGTGCATTGCAACGTCAAAAATAATCTGCTCCCATTACAATCAACAAAGCTGTTTACTCTGAAACACAGTTTGCAAAGTACACTATAACTTTGTACTTAGTGATTTTTTTCAGACAACAGACAACATTTCCACCACCACCATCACAGCCAGTGTAATCTACCATTGTGCACTCCGTATATTCCACTATGTAAAATTCTGTGTTTATACAAATGGATACTTTATGTATGCGTGCAATATTTATTTTGGTGTGTGTGTGTGTGTGTGTGTGTGTGTAATTGAACAGAAGCACTGCAGACTAAATCTAATGCATACGGCATTGGGCTGCGCCGCCACAGGCTCTGTGTTATATTAACACTGACATCAGTGTACTGGGACCCACAAGGCACAATAACACCCTCTAACACACACATACACAGAACAATAACAGCCTGGAGCCAGGGGGAGGCAGAGGACAACCTACGACACACATACACACACGTACGCATTACACAAATATATGTAGAGATGGGGAACGAGAATTAGAATGGAAAGACAGCAAGAGGTCAGAACGATGTGCTGGAGAATGCGGGCAACAGCAAAAAAAAAAAAAAAGTCAAATAAATGGTTAAGGACAGGAAGTGATGTCAAGGGGGGAAGGTGGAAGAGTAGAGTAAGTGAATGATTAAATAAATAAGTGAGACAGAAACACATTGACCTTCCCTCTCTACCTGTGCTTCGTTCTCCTTCAGCAACCGCTGTGTGCGCACTCCTCCCGGGTCATCGGTTAAATTCAGCATTACTATGCTCTTCTTTTCCCAGCCGATGAAGGACCCGTCGGTCAAACCCTCCACCACCGACAGAAAGTCCTGGTAGCCATGGTGACGGGTGGACACCACCGAGAAGGCCGTCCAATCATACTCCTCCAGTACCTCAAAGATCACCTCCAATTGGAGTGCGGTGGAAGAGCTGAACTGCAGGAAGATTGAGCCGGTCTCCTGCGGAGTAATTAAGAAGGTTAACGGCCACATTTCCCAAGACACAACACATTCCGTTTTTTTGTTTTGTTTTTTTGAGGAAAAGATGGTTTAGTTTTTGTACCTCTATGATGACCCTTTCCTTTTACTCTTTACTTTACTCTTTTACTTTTGTTGATAAGGAAAGGGTGTTGTATGCACTCCACTAAAGACCATTAGCCAACATATTTAAGTGCAAAGATTTGTTTCAAAACTTAATAAATTCAGTTCCATTATCCAGCAAACGAATAAATGAACAATATTAATGAAGTGTGGTTAAAAAACGCATGTCCAAACACATGTCCCGTTCATATGTCCCATATGGTGACGCATACGGCTCCAAAACCCAACAGGTGGACAAATCTAAATTTGTTTTTATAAAAAACATATATAAACATAGCTGCAAGCAGCAATTGTAGGGGTAAGCAATCCAGAGGCCATGAGCAGCAAGCTCTACAGAGAGCACCAGATCAAATGAAACAATGAGTTTTGAATACATATGAATTTCATTTAACTGGAAATGCAAGCAAAAACATAAGAATATGAATAATTTATTGGTTTATAACTTTGGACCAGTAGGTGGCGCTGTTACCAAACTTATGTGATGTGATCAGAGTGAGGTGACAGTAGTCCCTTTCACACATGCAGATCTTTCCGGAAATTTACCCTTTTCTGGAAAGGGATCATGTGTGAACAGGCCCTTTTTGAAATTACCGGTAAATTCGTTCCGGCAATTTTCCAGAAAGAGAAGTTGTAACATTACCGGTTATTAGGCATGGGACGATAACCTTTTTCAAGGTATACCACGGTTTGGAAAAGTCAAGCTCCAAAATATTTTAAATCTTTGAAAAAATTAAATATATTGTGTTTAAAGTGGGAAAAGTTTTAGTTTTTTCCCCAGACATTTAAAAATTATTTATTTTAGAGCAGTAATCACAATACCGTGATTCCGTGAAACTGTAATATTTTTATCCAAGGTTATCATACCGTCAGAATCTTACACCGGCCCATGCCTACCGGTAATTTGCCGGAATGCTGCTCGGTGTGAACGCACAAGGAAAATTGCCGGATAGAGCATGTTCACACTTATAACACGCTGACGTGAAACGTCTACTCCAGCCAATCAGAACATTTAGATGCACTCAGATTCACAATGATGACCAAAATATAAGCCTTTGAATATTTTTTCCTTACACATTTAGCTGCTAGATGTTAGTCAGATAACGTTTCTAAGTTCCTTCTTAAAGCCAACTGGGGAAAAAAATGATAAATAAAATGCTTATGATAAACTGCTGTTTGTTTACCTTCAAGCTCTGCTTCAGTTGCTTGACGAGTGTGCATGTGATGCAGCCGGTGAGGGCCAGCACACACACATATTATGTACCATAAACCATCAACAAAAGCCCGACCCCTTCTATGTTTACAAATACAAGCACAGCCGTTTAGAGCTCTTTTCTGGTTAATGATGTCAGAATTTACCAGTATTTTGAAATAGATGTGTGAATGGTCTTTTCCAGAAAAATTCCAGAACATTCTTGCCTGTGTGGACAGCGTTTTTTTTTTAAGTTAACGGTAAAATCGTTCTGGAACTTTTCCGTATATTTACCAGTATCACTGTGTGAAAGAGGCTACTGACACACATTAAGCTTTGTGTCGATATGCACAAGCATTGCAGAGTTACAGCCTCAGATGCAGTTTAGCATTGTACCAGCACATTTATCGGTGCAGTAAAAAAAAAAAGTATTTTACCATATTCACTGTTTTATAAACAATTTATTGAATCTGTTTTATCTCTCTGCATTGTAGCTTGGTATGGTAATATGAGTTTGGTAGATAAGAACAGGTTGAGTAGCCTTGTGAAGGTGGCAGACAAGATCATCGGTTTTAACCAAACTGGCCCAATGGTAATTTACCATTATCATGTGTTAAAGAGAGCTCAGGGTATCCTATGCACCCCGGATCCAATGCACTACTACTGTTGGTTTCAGCTGCTGCCATCAGGACGTCGTTTTAGAGTTCCTTTATACAGGACAAATTAGAAATTCTTTTATAATAGTGGCCATTAGGTCATTAAATGAGCCCAGCGGGGAGGGAGATGCACCTAAAAAATGACGTATTGTATGTTGTGTTGTAATATTTTGTTAATGTGTACATGGAGCTTCGCCTGTGTTATGGCGCCTTGCTGCAATTTTAGTTAACCTAAACGGATAATAAAGTTAAGTCTGAGTCTAAGACATTGTGGGAACTACATTTCTTATGAACGGTTTCTAATGTGACACTCCACTATCGTAACAGCAGACAGAGCTTTCCTTCTGCGGTGCAATTAAGAGGAAACATAACTGTTTTCTTTGACTGAAGAGTATTTAGTGCCTCCATAAAGCATCATTGGAGTTTCTTATGAAGAGTTTCTGAGATATGCAGCCATTGTGGGAACAGGAGGGAGGCACTTCAGTGACTCAAACTGATTTATTCGCAATGGCATGAAGTCTGGAAGTAGGTCCAGGAGCATGTAGGACTCGATGCAACATCATCAAAAGGATTTAGTCCCATTTAAATATCTGCAAATGAAAAATTGTACATCCTTTTGCTTTGGCTGCTTTTGTATTATGCTAAATGCGGAGACAAAAAATGAAAAACCCACACCGAAGCACTTGAGTGTACACAAGAGGGGAAAAAAAAGCAGACTATATGGCCTGTAGGGGTAATGCATGAACCTTGGCCTTGCTATTTACCCAAATGGATGTTAGTAATGCCATCCCTTCCTACAGTTATCGGAGTGCCCTGATCAGGCCTCGACAGAGACGACGGCACTCCTATCTCTGTCCGTTTAACGCTCGTCCTCAGGCGGTACCATTAACAAACAATGCCCTTATAGCACTGCAGCAAGCCAAACACCATCTAGCAAGTGTTAGAGCTCATTAACACCAAGAGCTCGCAGAGAGCGATGTTTGTGAGGAATTTCTACAGTCCGAAGAAACACTAATATTGAAAAAACTAAATAAAAACAACACTGTCAAATAATTCAGTTCAGCAAAAGTGCATCTGAAACGGGTCTGTTCAGAGAAATCCTATGTGGACCGGTTTTATTATGCTATTAAATGGCATAGACAGTGCAGTTAATCAGGAAAAAAACACTACTCATTTCAAGAGAGCAATACTTCAGATACAGAATCAATCGTTCTGGCTGGGAACAAGAGCTTTTAAGGGATATTTGACTTAGTGTTTGCTGACACTAGCTTAAACCTCACAGGGTTACAGGAAATACTTCAAACTGTACACGTTTCTGTCTGTAGACTTTGATTCCGTGAGTTGGCACCAGTCTATATTGGAAGATTTCTGCCTTGAAATCCCAGTGAAATCGATGCAAGAATTTGAGCCAGATTCATAGAACTGCGATTATAATCTCATTGTGAATAATCACTGGTTGATTTCTAATTGATATCCACTTAGAGTAAGATCACATTAGTGAAATTTAGGTTGTCAATAGTGTAGCAATGCATAAACTAAGGCTCAGACACACTTTCAATCCAATAAGCTTACAGAGATAAGGCAAGCTCACACTACATGACTTTTGGCTTGATTTTTACCTTTTTTAAACAGATTTCAATGGTTTTTGACAAAAAAAAAACAGATCAATGTCATCTGGTGTTCAGAGATCAATGCCATCAATCAACATTGCTCATTACATTTGAGCAGGTCAGGAACATAATCTGAGTCTTTTGACCAGAAACAGATGCTGCAGTATTTTTAAAATAGTTTTGATATTGTCGCTCCATTATCCCGAAATGTGTGTAGCGTAATGAAGAGAAAGAACTAATCCAGCCAATCTGAAGGTACATGGTACAATGGCCAGGACATACCAAGGCAACAAATGGCCATAGGGCAGCATTGGGTCATCGGTAGGTCCACACAGAATCCACAGATTTCTGCAGATTTTTAGCCCGTCATTGAGTCTATTTATTGTGTAAATGTGTGTATTTTTTTGGTTAGTTTTTAATTAATTTAAGTAATATTACTGACTAATTTGAAAATGCTCATATGATTTATATAGTTTGTAAATAAATCAATAATATAGTTTGTAAAGTAATTTTCTGCCCTTTAATAGATATATTATATGAGAGACTTGCTTTGTTTACCAAATAAGTGGATCTAATTGGATTTGTGTAAAGATTAGATAAAAGTTAAAAAGCTTTTAATTTTTTGTTTCATATATTAAGTTTTTAGTAATGATACTGCCAAAATCATTCGAAAAAAATCTGCAGATTGTTTTACAAAATTCTCAGCAGAAATAGCAAAAAATGTTCGCAGACAACGGTGAGCATATGTCAGGCTAGTTTTGTTTGTTCCATACATTCCTTCACATCTGAAGCAGTTTGCTTGATTTAGTATGTAAAATTGAAGCTCACTGTTGATTGAAAGGCAGCATTTTGATTGGCTGTTCAGCTTTGAATCAGAGACTGAGAAATTAAATTGATGACACTAAGCAAACAACTTAGAACTATACACTTAGAAATACACACTTGAAATTATAAGGTTCTATTTTGCAAAACATTAATTGAAGCAATGCTTTTCAAGAAACTTTAACAGATATTTATGCTTGAATAAATGCTTATATATTTAATTAATATTTCACAACTAATACTTTTTTCTAGTTCAAGTTAAGCATAAAAGGCATTGCTAAACATTTTGTCCAGAGCAGATGTTATTTGTATGTAGGAATATGGTAGGTAATTAATCACATTATTGCAGGAACCCTTAAGGAGTTTAAATCTCCTTTAGTTTAGACAGAAACAGCTACTGTAATTTCTCTCTAGAGATCAGTGATGGCTGGAATAATGAATTATAAAACACGGAAGCAAATTTTATTTATTTTTTCCCAACACTGCACTACTAGTGTCACTATTTTAAAAAAGACTTATTATTGATTAAGAATGTGGAAAAAAGTTATATATGAGATATTTAAATTACTTAAAAAATCACATTTCATCTAATTTAAAAAGATAGTTCATCCAAAATTGAAAAATCTATCATCATTTACTCACCCTTCAATTGTTCCAAACTAGTCATTTTTGGGTGAACTATCCTTTCAATGCCCTAAAAAGCCTCTAAATCATCACTTTAAAAAAAAAAGAGTGAGATGTAATTGAGCACTTCATTTAATAATTTATATCTTAAATCATTGGGTTCACAATCTTAACTCAACACCACTAGTGCCATAGATTTAAACTTGATATTACTAAACTAATGTTAAATCATCAGACTTAGGGCTCTATTTTAATGATCTAGGCACAAAGTCTAAAGCGCATGACGCAAAAGCATTAAGGGCATGTCTGAATCCACTTTTGTTATTTAAGATAGGAAAAATACACTTTGCGTGGCGGCGCATGGTCTAACAGGGTTGTGCTTCTTCTCTTAATGAGCTATGGGAGTGTTTTGAGAATAACATGCAATAAACCAATCAGAGTCTCATCTCCTATTCACTTTAAGAGTCAGTTGTGTCACGCCATGGCACATTTGTTATTTACATGGCGGACTTTTTGTCACTAGCAAAAAAACAGTTAAACGAACCATCTGCATCGCGAGAATGATGAACAAGCCTCCTCCATTCGCCCTCTTTACTTTACAATTAGTCTTTAATTTACTCCTTTACTTTTGTGGATAAGGAAACGGTGGAAACGCACTCCACTGAAGACATTCATTAGCCTACATATTTAATTTTGTTTGTTAAGTGCCAAGATTTGTTTCAAAACTATTTCTAAATTCAGTTCTAATTTCCAGCATATGAATAAATAAACAATAAAAACAAAGTGTGGTCAAAAAATAGTTATTTCCAAACTCACGTCCTATTCTTATGCCCCATATAGTGACGCATACTTCTCCAAAAACCCAACAGGTGGACAAATTTAAACTTTTTTTTATTAAAAAATATATAAATATGCATACAATAAATAATACTGCTAATAACAATAACATTATACAAATGCAAATTGTCATGAAAAAACTCAAAAAAGCCCCGACATGAAGGCGGCGTAGAGGCAGTGGTTTTAATATTTATGTAGAATAATATGTAACATTTTAACCCTTTAATTTTTTTATATGTAAAGATATTTGTGTATTGCTGTACATCCTGTGTGTATTAAGCAATGTGTATGTATTTTGAACCTGCATAGGCGCATAACTAACACGCTTAGCGCTGGACTTTAGACCAGCTTTTAGTTGGTCAATTGTACAGTTTATTTTAGTTCCTCAAAAAAGCAACATGTCAACAATGCACCTTAACACACCTCCTTTCTAGACCAGCACACCCATGAGTCCACAATGGATTTGCTATTTAAACAACATGGTGCAAAATGTGAAAATAAGGGTTGCGCTGGTCTGAATTTAGCAACAAATCGCGCCAACACATCATGCGCTTTATTGCGCTGGGTGTATGATAGAACCCATAATATCACTCATCATGGCCACTCAGATACTGATTGGCACTTTAGATTTGGAGTTTAACTTTGTGATTTAAAAAAAGTTTTAGCTTTCTAAATTAATGGTCCCTTTCCCAAAAGAAAAATAAATAAATAAATAAAGTCACATAATATAAATAAGGTGTCACAGAATAAGAATATGTGAATAACACAAAAATGACAAAAATGTCAGACAGAAGCTTATACAGTAACTCCACGTTGACAAAATTACAAGAAACCTTGTGTAGCAAAACAACAGTGATTCATGTAGCCTTGCAGTCCTGTAGAGTATATGAGCTAGATTTTAGTCGAGTCAGCAAAATTGCATGACCAACTGAAAATTCTTCTTGCGGAACTTGTATTGTATCTCACAAAGAATTTTTGTAGAGCAACAGAAACATGACTACATCTCAATTCAGTAAACGGCATTACCTGTGGTACCCTGCCCAGAGCTGCACCCCCTCCCACAGCAACAATGGGGAGGCCGGTCTGGGCTGAGACGAACTCTAGCATCGGGGCCAGGGGGCCGGTGGCAAGCGGGAGGGGTCTCTCATCCTCATACACAAGTCCCTGAAGGGGTCTGGCTGCCAGCAGGTCACACAGTTGAGAGAGCAGCGTCCTGGGACTGCTGTCATTCACCTGCAGTCAATTCAAATTCACTTCACATTCATGTTCACATTCACACCACATTGACTCCTGCAGTTATGAATGAACGCTCATGCTTAATTGCGCAATTTGTCTCTCCTTTTTTGTTCGCACTTCAGATCACAATTAAAAAAGCATTCAGGTAAGACACTGAAAGAAAAATCACCATCTACCCTTAAGGCAAAATCCTAGTTTTTTTTATTATTATTACTTTCATGCACCTGTCAATTTTGAGATTTTGGGCTTTTGGCTTTATCCAAAGGTGTTTTTTTCCCAATCAACAGGAAACAAAGTACACTTTAAGTCTGTTTTATAGCATTTTTCAAATTTGTGACTGTAGATTTCAATTACAAAACATGTTTAAAGGCTGTTTTCTCAAACAGTTTTTTTTCCCCTGCACTGAGCCATAAATCTCCACGTCAGCACCACTTTCATACACTCACTGGCCACTTTATTAGGTACACCTTACTAATCCCAGGTTAAACCCCCTTTTGCCTTCAGAACTGCCTTAATCCTTCATGGCATAAATTCAACAAGGTTCTGGAGGTATTCCTCAGAGATTTTAGTCCACATTGACATGATAGCATCACACAGTTGCTGCAGATTTGTCGGCTGCACATCCATGATGCGAATCTCCTTTTCCACCACGTCCCAAAGGTGCACTTTTGGATTGAGCTCTGGTGACTGTGGAGGCCATTTCAGTACAGTGAACTCATTGTCATGTTCAAGAAACCCATCTGAAATGATAAATGGCGCGTTATCCTGCTGGAAGTAGCCATCAGAAGATGGGTACACTGTGGTCATAAAGGGATGGACATGGTCAGTAACAATACTCAGGTAGGCTGTGGCATTGACACGATGCTCGTTTGGTACTAATGGGCCCAAAGTGTGCCAAGAAAATATCCCCCACACCATTAAACCACCACTAGCAGCCTGAACCATTGATACAAGTCAGGTTTGTCCCATGCTTTCATGTTGTTGAAAATTCACCAAATTCTGACCCTACCATCCGAATGTCGCAGCAGAAATTGAGACTCATGAGACCAGGCAACGTTTCACATCTTCTAATGTCCAAATTTGGTGAACCTTTGTGGATTGTAGCCTCAGTTTCCTGTTTTTAGCTGACAGGAGTGGCACCCAATGTGGTCTTCTGCTACCGTAGCCCATCAGCCTCAAGGTTGGATGTGCTGTGCGTTCAGAGATGCTCTTCTGCGTACGTCGCTTGTAACGAGTGGTTATTTGAGTTACTGTTGCCATTTTATGAGCTCGAACCAGCCTGGCCATTCTCCTCTGACATCAACAAGGCATTTGCACCCACAGAACTGCCGCTCGCTGGATATTTTCTGTTTTTCGGACCATTCTCTGTAAACCCCAGAGATGGTTGTGCATTAAAATCCCAGCAGATCAGCAGTTTCTGAAATACTCAGACCAGCCCGTGTGGCACCAACAACCATGCCACGTTCAAAGTCCCTTAAATCACCTTTCTTCCCCATTGTGATTCTTAATTTGAACTGCAGCAGATTGTCTTGACCATGTCTACATGCCTAAATGCATTGAGTTGCTGCCATGTAATTAGAAGTTTGCGTTAACGAACAGTTGGACAGGGGTACCTATTAAAGTGGCCTCTGAGTGTACACAGTACTTGAAAGTTATACAAATGGATGTTCTTACATATTTTGCCTGAAAATATACAACATTTTATTCTACAAACAATGAAAATGTCATTTGTTTCTAGCTGTATGTAATGAATTATGGAGTGCTAAAAAGAGATACCCAAAATCCCTTTTGTAAAACCCTCTGTCCTAAATACGTCAGCAAAAATTAAACAAGCAGGAAATGTATGCAAATCACTGCATATTTAATTAAATAAAGCTTCATTTGCATATTTAAGCATTATATTTTAGAAAACTTGTCAAACAGGAAATGTTTGTGATGCTTAATGCAATCAATCAACTAGAGAAGTATGGGCTTAACCATTAGTTAATTATATTACCCTGTTCACCTGCGGTGTCTTGCCTTTAATCAATCAATTCTGTTTTATTTGCATAAGCTCTTTTGGACTGACCTGGAGCCAGATTACATTTGCAGATCCCCACTGGGTAACGACGCTCTCTCCAAAGCTGCTGTGCACACGTCCGAAACCTGGGTACGGCACCCTCCCCGCAGCCGCGGCGGCCCCTGCTTCCCCTTGTTGAACCGTTGAGCCCGCGTGGATCACTGCGATGTTGAAGTGCATTGATGCCACTGGGTCCCGTTCACGCTCTCTGGGTCGGAGCAAGAGATGAGGGGAGGAGCTAGTCTGACCCGCCCATTCTACCAGGGCCAATAGCAGAGACAGCGTGGGTACTGTGACCATGGCAACAAACGAGGAGGCCAAACGAGAGGGCACAAAGAAAGCCTGAGGGAAACCACAAAGGAAAACGTTGATTAAAATTAAATCAATTTATTCCATACATTTAAGAGGGAACAGTTTTAATGACATGTTGAAGGAAATAAGCGATTTCAACAAGAGAAAGGAAGCGAGGTACATCAAGAGAGACGGCAGGAAAGTATTAGATGTGACAAAGAGGGAAGAAAATGAAATGGGCTTCATTCAGGCCACAGGCAGAAATGGAGCAGCACAGGAGGAAAACATAAACACAGAGAGAGGGCAAATGATAAATGGAAAAAAACAAACTGCATGTGAGCTTTGAGAGGCCCTTAACGTCCATACTGAGAGGACATCTAAAGCTATGCTAACTATTTAAAAAAGATGAATTATCTTTTCATTTAATCGCAATAATCAGGATTTCGGCAGTTAAATTTAAGACTTTTTAAGAAATTCTTAAGACCGTTAAGTATGAAATTTTAGACTCATAAAGGGCTAAAGGCTAAGGAATTTTTCAAATGGTCCAGATGGAAAAGATTTTTATTTGACCTATCCAAAAAAATTATTATAATTTAATACATTTAATAATACAATAATACATTAATAATAAACAATTAATATATTTTAGACTCTATTTCTTAGCTAAATATTTAAAATATTGTGTAAAATCAATCAAGCTCTCTTTGTATCCATACAAGTTTTTCCCAACATAAACTTTCTTTAAAATAGAAAAAAATTAACAAATGTTTTAAAAGTTTTAACAACTATAATATACTAAATGCATGCACAACAATCTGTCCAGATTGGTGTTCTCAGCAGTAAATGCATGGAGAACTTTTAAACAAATGTTATTGTAAGCAAAATACTTCAACCATTATCATAAATAGAGTTAAAAAATTACCCTTTTAAATAAAATTAGGATTAGGATTGTTGGTGATTGTGTGGGTTTTGGCCAGACTGGTTAGCAATACATGAGCAAAGGAAAATTAAGAGCTGTTTGAAAAAGATTTAAGACCTACAATACAATATTTCAGTAAATTTAAGACTTTTTAAGGGTTAAAATTTGGATTTTAAGATTTAAGACATTTTAAGATTTTTTAAGACCCCGCAGAAACCCTGAGTTATGTGTGTGTATTTTTATAGGTTTTTTTTTCAACACTTATCATTTACTTTAAACCGAGTGACATCAATTATTGCTGAAACTTTCAAAACTTTAAGTACCAACACAGGCATCACCATACCTGCCAACATTTGTCCCTGAAATACCAGGAGACCATGGGGCTTTGTCTGAGAAACTCTGTTGAGAACCAGTGGGCGGGTTGGGGGGTGTAGTAACTGTAGGCTATCAAGGTGTTAGAAACTGTAGCCTACCATGGGTCGCAACGATCGGATACTATAGCAAAGTTGACGACAGGGGTACAAACTGTACCAGAAAGATGAGGACTGGAGGCATTACGGGAGTTTTCTGGGAGAAATAACAAAACGAGAGGGTGGCGGGAGATGGGTCTGAAATATGGGAGAGTCCCGCAGGTATGGGCATCACCCAATTAGATTGCTTTATGCAAATATACAAGTGCAGACGTTCAGACACCAGAGAATAGTGGTAAGTCATAATGAAGCTTATTATCGCAGTTTGTGATTTCCTAGTACTTTATATACAACAACTACTATTCTATTGAGAATTTTTGTGTAGCAATCCAAGCTGGATGTGATTGCAGTGCTCCCCACGCATAGACTTTACCAAGTATATAAACGACTGGCCGAGTATGTTTGATTACAGTTTTATCAATATTAACCATCTTTTTACACTTTTTTTGTATCTGTCAAGATAACAAACATACTGTACATGTTCAATTAACCATTGGAAAATCTTCTCTCGCCCCATTTCGTAATGCTCATTGTATGTGCGCGAGAACTATCAACAACACTTCCTCAGACAGTCTAACATGCTCTGCGGAGACCCAAAGAGATGCGCCTTTTTGAGGCTTAAAAAAAGCATCCGGCGGGTGTTTGTAACCTCCTAAAGCATACGGTAGTCGACTTTTGCTTTCGCTTTCTAAAGTTTTTGCATTACTGTTATTTAAGACTAGAGAAAAAGTAAATAACAGATTCTTTAACCTAAATGATAAAAAAAAAAAGATTGAAGAGGACGAAATGACTAGCTAAACTGGCAGCAAGCTATATGTACATCATTAGTAATGGTCAATCAGCTCATTTGCCTTTTTTATTTAATATACACTTTTTAATTCTAATTATTAATAAATATTCATGTTAGAGATAGTCTGTTTTTATTTATTTTACCTGTAATTTATTTTTCGTTTGCTGTATATGTTATTCATTTGATGGTGTTGATGTATTACATATTTAAAATGCTATGGCAATACTGTACTAAATGTCATGCCAATAAAGCAACTTGAACTTGAAAGAGAGAGAGAAAGAGGAAGAGAAAGAGAGAGAAAGAGAGAGAGAGAGAGAGAGAGAGAGAGGGAGAGAGAGCAGCTGTGTGCAGATATGCATAAAAGAGAATAAAAATAAGATAAATATCGGATTTCAACAGCCTTTTTAAAAACTTTAACCCATTGAAAAGTAATGGTGTATAACAGTGTAATAAATAAATGTATTGTTAAAAAAATTTTTTTAAAAATAATAAATAAATTCACAATCACGTCAATGCAAATGACATTAACGTCAACATTCTGTGTGAACAGGCCACTAGTTTGCTTTTGGCCCTTGCAGGTTGATTGCTCCACGTAACCTCAGGAGAAATTTATGGTCCACTGTAAAAAGAAATTAAGTAAATTAAGAGTTGCTAATGTAGTCTCGTTGACCAATACTGTGATCAAAGGTGTTTTCAAATATTGCTTATAGTGCACCTTTAATTAACAGATTTTTTTTTACAGTTTATGTTGGTGTACAGGCGACACGGTGGCTCAGTGGTTAGCACTGTTGCCTCACAGCAAGAAAATTGCTGGTTTGAGTCCCGGCTGGATCAGTTGACATTTCTGTGTGGAGTTTGCATGTTCTCTCCGTGTCTGTGTGGGTTTCCTCGGGGTGCTCCGGTTTCCCTCACAGTCCAAACATATGCGCTATAGGTGAATTGAATAAATTAAAATGGCCGTAGTGTATGTGTATCAAACCTGTCAACATTGGGATGTGAAAATAAGGGATACGCCAACCCTAACACCCAAAACCTACCTCCAACCGCACCCAAAAAAACAAACCCAAATTTACAAATATGTTCATCTAGAGCTGTAAACATACAGTAATACAGTCAGTAATATATTTTATTATTATTATTTACAAAATAGTATATGTTAGAAAAAGCTGCAAATAAATTAGCAAACAGTTAAGCCTAATAAAATTAATAGCTTTTATAAAGAAAATGAATCAATTTATCAAATCTCTAACTCTTTCTTCACTGAATAATTTAAACATTCTGATTAAAAACCAGCGCATGAATCTCTCATTTAGATTGTTTATTTGATTACATTAAATAACAGAGCTGTCACTTTAAAAATGCACACAATAAAAGCATTTGACTGCTTTTCTAACTGTTTATGCTCATTTAATACAAAACTAGTTGTGTTTGAAAGAAAACCCACCAAGAACGACATGTTTATAATAATTATATGTGGAGTGAAGCAATGGGGCAGTAGGTAGTGCTGTTGCCTCACAGCAAGAAGGTCACTGGTTCGAGCCTCGGCTGGGTCAGTTGGCATTTCTGTGTGGAGTTTGTATGTTCTCCCCGTGTTTGTGTGGGTTTCCTTCAGGTGCTCCAGTTTCCCCCACAAGTCCAAATACATGCGGTACAGGTGAATTAAGTAAGCTAAATCGTCCGTAGTGTATGCGTGTGAATGAGTGTGTATGGTTGTTTCCCAGTGATGGGTTGCAGCTGGAAGGGCATCTGCTGCGTAAAACATATGCTGGATAAGTTGGCGGTTCATTCCACTGT
This sequence comes from Danio aesculapii, assembly GCF_903798145.1. NCBI lineage: Eukaryota > Metazoa > Chordata > Actinopteri > Cypriniformes > Danionidae > Danio > Danio aesculapii. The sequence continues at coordinate 38,677,112 of NC_079450.1, read as the reverse complement.
GGCGACCCCAGATTAATAAAGGGATTAAGCCAAAAAGAAAATGAATGAATGGATGAGTAATTATACAGTATGTATATGTACGTGTGTACAGAATCCTTTTGGCTAACAGAGATCTATTACTATAGAGTGCATCTGACAGTCACGCAATTGGTCACACACCGCTACATAAACTGACTGTTTTGAGGATTGTATAGGAGGGGCAATGGCGCCTGTAATGAAAAGGAAGGGAATCCTGCCATTTTTAATGTATTTCAAAGTCTTTTTATGCCTTATTAAAATGAAAGCACAGAACAGATTCACATTAAAGAGCAAGGGGTGTCCCCTGGTGGTTCGGCGGTATGGGTTGCGTATAGGGAGGATCGGCTCTTTAATGTTTATTGCCACTCTTCATAGAATGATTGAAAATATGAGAGAAATAGAGAAAATACCTTTAAGGGATGATAGCGGGATAAAACTAAAATACAGGAGAATCCTGGGAAAAACTGGACGGTTGACAGGAGTGATGTGTGTAAATGAGTGTGTATGGGTGTTTCCCAGTACTGGGTTGCAGCTGGGAGGGCATCCGCTGTGTAAAACATATGCTGGATAAGTTGGCGGTTCATTTTGCTGTGGCAACCCTTGATGAATAAAGGGACTAAGCCGAAGGAAAATTAATGAATGAATGTATGTTTACACAACACATTTTTCGGCAATTTGTTTAGATGACAGAAGTTGTTTAGTGGCCTGAAAACCCATTAAAATGGGTTAAAAAGTGCAAAGTTTATTTATATAAATAGGATTATATATATATATATATATATATATATATATACATACATACATACATACATACATATATATATATATATATATATATATATATATATATACATACATACATACATACATACATATATATATATTCATTTTCTTTTCGGCCTAGTCCCTTTATTAATCAGGGGTCGCGACAGCTGTATGAAGCCAACTTATCCAGCCACTTATCCCCTTCCAGCCGCAACCCAACACTGGGAAACACCCATACACACTCTTTTACACACATACACTACGGAAAATTTTGTTTGTTCAACTCACCTATAGCGCATGTCTTTGGACTGTGGGGGAAACCGGAGCACTCACGGAAACCCACGCGAACACGGGGAGAACATGCTAACTCCACACAGAAATGCCAACTGACCCAGCTGGGGCTCGAACCAGCAGCCTTCTTGCTGTGAGGCGATCGTGCTACCCACTGCACCATCGTGATTAAATTAGCCACAGTGTATGTGTGCAAAAGAGTGTGTATGGATGTTTCCCAGTGTTGGGTTGCGGCTGGAAGGGGATAAGCAGCTGGATAAGTTGGTGGTTCATTCTGCTGTGGCGACCCCTGATTAATAAAGTGACCAAGTCAAAAAGAAAATTAATGAACGAATATATATATATATATATATATACCACCAAATATTCTGGCATATACTGTATTTTACACAGCAACACAGTACCTGGAAACATCCATACACTCGTACACTTCGACAAATTTTAATTAATCTATTTCACCTATAGCACGTCTTTGGACTGTGGGGGAAACGAAGCAACCAGAGGAAACCCACGTGAACACGGGGAGAACATGCAAAACTTCACACAGAAATGCCAGTGAGTGTGTGAGTACTTGACAATCAAAACTCCAGAACTGTATATGCGCAGACATGCAGTGTTTCTTTACAAAGTCACAATGCCAACTACTGGCTAGGTATGAATAACAACACATTCAGTCATCTGTCAAATCCATTTGAACAGGGATGTTTGTTCAATATAGCCATCCATACACTGTGTAATAAACAAAAACCTCTTTAATACATTGTTGTGAAGGAAAATGTACCATTAACAATCAGCAAGAAGCCCTCACTAATAATATAGCCTCTCAGAACTCAATGCGCACAAATACAATAAAGAACCAAATAAAGAAGGATGGTTACTGTAAGATAACAACAAAATTTTAAATATAATCACCCACATAGAGCAAATTCCTCACATTCACATACCAAAACCATCGTACACACACACACACACACACACACACACACACACACACACACACACATGCACACACACACACACACACACAAATAAAATGATTCATAGAGTTAGTGGTTAGTGCAGTGGATATGTAGGAAAGTGCCAGCACGCTGTCTTACTCTCCCTTCTACCTCAGTCACACACACACACGCACACACACAACACAAGCAAATCATTTTCAATTTACTTTGGTGGCAGCCTCCTCCTGCCTGCTCCTCTCGGTTTCATGACTTCAGGTGCTAATGCAATTGCTTGGAATCGCCGGGCTCTCTGACATAATATTCCCTCTCTCCCAATTCTGTCAGCGCTTTCTGGGTTCGTTCTCTTTTGCTTGCATTCTCTTTCTCCCTCCGTCCTATTTATCTGTCTCTAAGCCTGTTGGTCTGTTGACCCTGACGAGTCCTTCAGATGAATGAGCGAACGAATTAAGAGGCCAAAAGACGACGGCGCAATGAGTGGAATATGGGAGGGATGGAGACAGACAGACAGAGAGAGAGAGAGAGAGAGAAAGAGAAAGAGGCAGACGTTGGAATTCTCTTTGGCTGGAAGAAGTAAATATAGTCCTAATGACTAAGATGAGGACGGAGATGGGGAGGAGGGGAAATGGAGGGAGCGGAGAAGAAAGAGGGATGAAATATGGAGGGAAAGAGAAAAATATTGATTACTGGGGTGTGTGTACGTGTTTGGCCTGAACAAACATGCTGGCAATCCTCCAGTTTTGACAGACAAGGGACAGCGTGTGTGTGTGTGTGTGTGTGTGTTTCTCTGTGTGTGTGGATGGTGGTTATAGAGGTGGGGGACTGAAACGCACGAAAGAGCATCCGACCACATTCCCCAACAGCATATTACTGTTTTTTGAGTCACTTCAAATTAACCTGGAGTAATCATAGCCTGGGCTTGTCATTTGGGAACCCACTGCGCTAATGTGTGCAAAAGCAGTAATTTACTGCCGCTTCCACAGGTTGCATTGTACAGTAGGAGACGTGGGAAGTGCACACGCAGACCTGAATTCATCAAAGAGAGCCAGAAAAAAAAAAAAACTCAATGATATATCATCCACAAAGAAAGGGACGTGTGCTTCACTGTTGCTTACAGACCCCCGGGCGATTCTAAAATACTACAGAGTACATTACAGTAACAGCTCTCTATATAAATTTACATAAATCTCTGGTGTCCCTGACTGGTTTATTAAATATGCTGCGAACACTCCATTTTATAAGAGTTTGCTATTTCGAATGAAGCGATCATAACGCTCGTAAAATGTTTACACAATTATTCGATTTGCAGCGTAAGTCTGCACAAGGTCGTTTCCATTTACTACACATGATTATTGGGAAAAAGACGGCTCAATGTTAAAAAAATTCACTGCAGGTTTCACATGACAGTGTTTCCTCTAGGATTTTTTTCAGCTGTGGCGGCAGGCCTTTTTTACACAGATCTACCAACTACCTGTGGCGTTATTTCAATGACAAATGTCGTGAGCACAGTATTAGAAGTCGAGATCGCATTTATTTAATTGCCTACGAGCATGCGGATCTCTTTGCTTGCTCGCCGATTTTATCTGCTCGTGTACAAAACTTCTTGCACGTCCCCTTAAATATAAGCCACTTTAAGAGCGTGCAGATCTACTTGTGAGCTCTCAAATAAACGCTGCTGAGGTGCGATTTGGTGCGTTTATGTAACGAGTATGTCTCCAGCATTTATTAGATTTGCTAGGAATATTTAGGAATGCCTCCGATATTAATGCGTCCTGAAATAAAATAAAACGGCTGTATGTCATGTTTGCTGGCCTCACGCATCACGCACCTGTCACAGTCGGTCAGTCAGTCAGCACGTAACCTTAAAGGGTTAAACAAATGATGCACAGCATTACTACGGTTACAGAATAGTTTGCGCTGTTATAATTCACTTACCTTTTAATACGTTTTGGTGCGATTATTACCCGCCATTAAAAAAATAAAATGTTTTGAATGAGAAGCTGAAATGTAGCCGTGGCGCGATGAATCTTGGCGTGGCGCCCTGCCATGGAAGAATGAATGTTGCGGAAACCACGCATGAAATGAAGCAGAGGGCGAGTAGAACGTCAACGACTTCTGTTGCTTTTCGTGCAAGTTATAATCAGGGTGCGAATTATAGCGGGGTTTGGGAGGGATTGATCACCTAATTAATGCTTGATCCCCCCCTGAAGGATATCAGAACAAGATGTATGCGGGGGTCAGTCCTTTAATACTGAGAAATACTTCACTCTGATCTGTATTTTAAATAATAATATTAATAATTAAAATAATTAATTCGTTTTCTTTTTGGCTTAGTCCCTTTATTAACCTGGGGTCGCCACAGCGGAATGAACCGCCAAATTATCCAGCACATGCTTTACACAGCGAATGCCCTTTCAGCTGCAACCCAACACTGGGAAACATCCATACACACTCACATTCACACCCATACACTTCGAACAATTTAGCTTACCAAATTCACCTACTGTATAGCGCATGTCTTTGGACTTGTGGGGGAAACCGGAGCACCCGGAGCAAACCCACACGAACACGGGGGGAACATACAATCTACACACAGAAAATGCCAACTGACCAAGCTAAGGCTCGAACCAGCGACCTTCTTGCTGTGAGATAAGAGCACTACACACTGCGCCACCATGCTGCCCATAATTAAAATTAGAGAGAGAGAGAGAGAGCCTGCAAATCCGCCATGGTGCTGTGTGTGTGTGAATGAGAAAGAGTGCACGCATCCGCCATGGTGCTGTGTGTCGCTTGTCATAGGCTGTCTGGACTCCGTAGCATTCAGCTGGGTGTTTTTTGGAAGGCATATTTAGTCGCTATACATTTTACATCCTTCCTTGGCCCAATGTGTACCTGCTATGTGTATAGAAATAATGCTGATATGATATACTGTATGAAACACAAACGCTAGTTGGCAGATATATTGAGTGGATATGTTTGTAAATATGACTTTGAAAGAGTTAGTGCTTCACCAGCCACAAACTGATTTTTGCAAAAGAAGTTATCCATTTTACATGTATTTATTTGCATTCTGTTTTTCTAACCAGGCTACGAGTAATACCAAAGGTGCATCCAAAATCGAGAACTTCGCTACTATATAGCATGTGAATAACAGTATGTCAGCCGAGTAGTATGGTATATATGAATTCATAGTAGTCGAAAACCAGTGGGCAAGAAGTACATGGACACATTCACATCCAATGGACACTTTACAATCCATTAGAGGCCATTAGAAAATAATTTATGAATGGGAGTGAAGTGATGCGACTGAATCGGGTATAGGTCATGTGATTTTGACTATATGGTGAACTCATGTACAAATATTATTAATACTTCTCGCATATACAGCTGAATATACAGCAGGATTGGTGTGGTGTGAAATAAAACCTGGCGGGAACGGGACTAAAAATTCAGTTCAGAACGCATATGTCCAAATAACATTCATACTACTCGCATAATTACTATATAGAACATACCTTTCTAATGGTCATGAAGTTCAAATTCAAATGTAGTACCTACACTAGTAGAATACAAATCATTTGATCTCAAAACTTGCATATCAGTAATCTAAAGAGTATAAAGAATTTGAATAGTTCATGTTTATTTCTACCAGCTAACATTTCCATATGGGTTTATCCAAATCAAAAATGAGTTTTAACTTATTTTACACGTTTACCTGCAAACCAAAAAAAAAGAGAAAAAAAACACACATAAGCAAGACTTTTTAAATATTTAAAGTTTAAAGTTATGTCCTGTAAGCATTTAAGAACCCTATTCCATTTGTTACTGTAAAAGAGTCGTGATGTTAAATACATCATTGAAAACCCCCGGAGTATTCTGAAATGTCTGTGGAAAAGTTGCAGAGAAGATAACATGTATTTTTTAACATTTCTTGAGTAAAAAAAGAGTCAGAGTTTCCAATAAATTTCTTCCTCCCCTACCGGGAAACACTCTGGGCCTGATGCACTTAAATATGTCAAGAAAACGCTTTTCTGTCAAATATTACACATGCGCACTACAAGGTGTTCGCAGCAGCAAAATCTATCTGGCTGTAATGATCGGGCTTATTCTTAAGCTTCCTTATCATTAAACATATCCGATTAAAAAATTAAACACAAGTAAATGCCCACATTGACTCAATTACAGTATCACCCAAGCCACGAGTGTTGTGATCCTTTGCAACAGATATTTTTCATGAGTCTGGATTGTTCATTAAATCAATAGAGTTATTTTCAAATATAAAAATGTGAGAAAATAGAGTAATCGTTACCACCGTCATGACAGAAACAGTGACGTTCAATTCTTGCAATAAACAGTAATTTCATGCAGATCTTTTCAATGAATCGTTGATGATTTGTTCACTGGAACGATGAATCTGCAGCAGTTAACAGCTCAGTTTAAAGGGATGATTATCAGTGAATAATACTATTCATAAAGTCATTTATTTAAAACCAAATAAATGCACAAATAAACCAGCTTTTCTCATTTTACAGAAGATGAATAAAGGCAGTTTGGAATAATGTGAGTGTATAAATAAGTATACACAACTGTGCTGTGTAGGTGAGCTATTCCTTTAAAACAAAAACAATGCGTTTTTATGCATGTCATTTTCTTCACTTCATTTCCAAAGCATTGTACTGCACTGAGCATTAACATTCACGACCTGGTTATGCTTAAAAGGAAATTCACACAAAAAATGAAAAATCTGTCATAATTTACTAACCCTCGTGTTGTTCCAAACCCATAATATGAACTTTGAAACAGAAATTAAAACCCTTTTTTTCTTTTTTCTTTGCATGTAAAAGATCAAATATTACAAAGGTTATAATGACATTAAAAATAATATCAAAATTAAATAAAATTAAATAAACAAACAAATAAAAAACAAACCAATCCATACTCTTCCAATGGACTTTTGAAGAGATATGGTCACTTTCAGATTAAAGTTAGCCTATTATGAAAGTCAATCACTTATTGTAAATGCGGACGCTTGTGTCAATCACATGTTGTTTGGATGTAAATAAAAGTCTAAATAAGAACAAATCTAACAAAGAATAAATATTGGCCTAAAGTCTTCTATTATTTATAATATATCATATTTAGCTTGAACTTTGAAACAAAATTTAAAACTTTTTATAAAAACCCTTTTTTATATAAAAAAACACTTCTTTGCATGTAAAAGATCAAATATTACAAAAGATTATAATGACTAAAAAAAATAACAATATAATATAATATAATATAATATAATATAATAAATTAATAAAATAAAAAATAAAATAAAAAATAAATAAACAAACAAATAATCCATACTTTTCCAAAGATCTTTTAAGAGAAATGCTTACCTACAGATTAAAATTTGCCTATTATTGAAGTCAATCACTTATTGTAAATGCGGGCGTTTGAGTGTAAATCACATGTTATTTTGATGTAAATAAAAGTCTAAATAAGATCAAATCTAAAAAAGATAATATTCCCCTAAATACTTAGTTATATTATATAACATTTAGCTTGAACTTTGAAACCCTTTTTTATAAAAAAATAATAAACAAAAATAAAATATAAAAAACACTTCTTTGCATCTAAAAGATCAAATATTACAAAGGTTATAAGAACTTTAAAAAAATATATAAAATTAAAATAAAATAAAATAAACAAACAAACACATAAATAAATAAATAAATAAATAAATAAATAAATAAATAAATAAATAAATAAATAAATAAATAAATAAATAAATAAATAATTAAATAATCCAAACTCTTCTAATGGTCTTTTGAAGAGATATGCTCACTTACAGATTAAAGTTAGAATATTATTGAAGTCAATCGCTTATTGTAAATAATTTACTTAGCCTTACTGCCTAATGACTTCAGCCCCATTGACACGCTTTGCCAGTGCATTGATGAAATGAACAGTTGGATGTGAAAAAACTTTATTCAGTTAAACAAAGAGAAAACTGTAGTCCTTGCATTTGGGAACAGAGATGAGGTTCTCAAGGTGAACACGTACCATGGCTTTAAAAGGTCAAACACCAAAAAATAAGGTCAAGAATCTTGGTGTGATTCTGGAGTCAGATCTGAATTTCAATAGTCATGTCAAAGCAGTAAGTAAATCAGCATACTATCGTCTCAAAAACATTGCAAGAATTAGATGCTTCGTTTCCAGTGAAGACTTGTTCATGCTTTTTTCACCAGCAGGGTGGATTACTGTAATGGACTCCTCATTGGCCTTCACAAAAAGACAGTCAGACAGTTGCAGCTTATCCAGAATGCTGCAGCCAGGATTCTAACCAGAACCAGGAAATCAGAGCACATCACACCTATCCTCAGGTCTTTACACTGGCTTCCAGTTACATTCAGAATAGATTTTCAAGTATTATTACTTGTCTATAAATCACTAAAGGGCATAGGACATGAATACAATACAGATATGCTCACTGAATACAAACCTAACAGTTCACTCAGATCTTTAGGATCAGGTAAATTAGAAAGTCCAAGAGTTCAGTCAAAGCAGGACGAATCGGCCTTCAGCTACTACGCCCCCTACTGCTGGAATCACCTTCCAGAAACGATCAGATGAGCTCCAACATTAGGCACATTCAAATCAAGACTTAACACATCTGTTTAGCTGTGCCTTTACTGAATGAGCCCTGTGCTACGTCCCACGGATCACATTATTATGTCTTTCTTTTCTTTTTCATTCTTTTATAACCTGTTTTAACACATTTTAATCTGTTTTTATCTGTTTTAATAATTTTTTATTCTTTAAATAATTGTTTTCTTGTTTATGTAAAGCACTTTGAATTAACATCATGTCTGAGATGTGCTATATAAATAAACTTGCCTTGCCTTGCTAAATGCGAATGCTTGTGTATAAATCACATGTTGCTTAGATGTAAATAAAAGTCCAAATAAGAATAAATCTAAAAAATAATAAATAATCACCTAAAGACTTGGATTAAGCCATGTGATTGAAATGGATTCATGTTTTGGTGGCTTTATTAACTTCTTGGGTCTCCAGAATCAAATAACAATTTTTTTTTTTGCTATTTTTAATGATCACATTTTAGATGAATAATAAAATTGTTGATGTTTCATGCCTTTATTTGGTTAGCCCTGTTAATAATAAATATAAAATCATAAATCCATTAAATTAATTATATCATAAATCCATTAAAAAATGAAAGCGAACAGAATGAATCAAAACATTTTATTATTATTTCATTTCATAATTATTCAATTATTTTTCTACTATTGTAAAGAAAAAAAAATATGAAATTTTTTTTAAATATCCAAATTTCAGTAAAACTATTAAAATAAAATAAATTAAAATGGAAAAAAACATGTTTTTTTGATTAGTAAAGTTCAGAAAAAAATGTATATTTAAAAAAATTGAATAAAAATAAGAATAATACTAAAATAATTAACTGATGAATAGGACTAAATGCTAAAAAGATTTTTAAAAATTAAATTTGAACTATTTCTTTCAGCTTCAATACTGCCACCTTCTCTGTTGGAGTGTCAAGCTGTACGTAGTATTTAGCATAATATCAATACTAAATTATTACTGTTCTTTTTTAATATCAGAGTTATCACCAATACCGCAGCATCCTGCCAAAGGCTCCCTGCCCCTCATTTCCTGAAAAACCAAACAAACGCAACAAATGGACAACAGCATGCATGAGATAGAAGATGGACTGCATTCACACACACACACACTGGCTGGATCTGGGTCCATATGCACTGACAGCTCGTGATCATTACAGCTGAGCTCATGGCTGCTTTCCCTGCACCGCACTGGCGCTGAGAGGACTCTCCTTTACTGCACGGCTGTAAACACGGCTCGTAAAACGCTTCACATGCACCGTGATGGCCGGCGCTATCGAAAGCACTTTAGCTGACAAACGACCACGTCATCCATCAACCAGGTCCTCGTCACAACAACAAAGCCCACGCTGCACTGCACTGCACAGAGACGTTACGAAAGATACCATGAATGTGTTACGAATTTAACAGAGACGCTGCTGCATCGCCATAAAGAAGTGATTTCAATCTATAGTTCACCTCTAAGATCTCTACTTCAAATGTGTGGTTCAATGCAATCTTGCACACAAGACAAAGGCGGCTTTATCTTCATCCTTTACCTGATTTTTACCTTCAGTGAATTAAGAGGAAACAAGCTGTATTCCATAATTGTCTTATCAGCACTAAACAACATGCAGGCTATCGAGCCCTAACAGATTTAAACTGATCATGAAGTGAGAAACAAAACTCCCTTAAAAAGAAGCCCGGGGGAATTTCATGCCTGAAAGGTCTCATGAAATTAAAATAAAGTTTTTTAGATGCTACTATCAGTGTTGTTAGTTTTTTGTATATCTATAGACGGATTTCACGAGGCCACCATTTTAAATGTGAAAGCGAGGCTGAGGTGGGAAGAAACCCAGAAGTATTGCCTAGAGTCACACAGGAACGGCATCTGCGATGGCGTATTGTTGTGTTTTTATAGTGGCTTAGGAATCGTCTGATTGGTGAATCATAAACTAAATAATTTATAAATTAGTTTATAGATAAACTTAACTTACAGATAAAGGTCTATGGCTCTGCATACAAAGACTTTATCTTGCTGGAGTTTATAACTGTTTCACTTTACTTCAGGACGCATTAATGGCGCTCTGTAGGTCTATTAGAGACATTTATAAATATTCCTAGCAAATCTAATAAATGTTGGAGACATACTCACTACATAAACGCAGTAAATTACACTTCAGCAGTGTTTTTTTTTTTGAGAGCGCACAAGAAAAGCTGCACTTGAGCAGTGTATATTTGAGGGCGGGCAAGAAGTTTTGTAGGTGCAAGAAGGAAATCGGCACGCAAGCAAAGAGATTCGCATGCTCAATTATATAAATGCGAACTCGACTTTTGCGCTCATGACATTTGCCACTGAAATAACTCCATAGGTAGATCTGTGTAAACGGTCGGCCGCCACAGCTGAAAAAAATCCTAGAGGAAACACTGATTTATTATTTCACCAATTTCTGAGTGACCCAAAGGTCCATTCTGAATAGATAATAAAAATAATAAGGGATATCGGACCTCATTTTCAGCAAAGTTAAGGGACATTGCACTAGTAAGCTAAAGTTTTCATCCCTAAACACAAGTTTTAGATGCCATTTATCAAACTCAAGTTTATGAACTGATTCCTTCACTATATTAGACTTGACATGATGCTAAATGTTGGTACTGAAATAAAAATAAAAATGTCAAATTCCAGCTAACATTTAAGTGCTGTTGAGCGCATTCTGGAACACCGCTGATTTGCCAAAGTATTCACCAGTGCTCAATAGAAATGACTATGATTGGCCGTCAAAGTCATCAGTTCAATGCACTTCACCATTGTTTATCGAGTGCAAACACAGACGAGCAATCCGCTGATGACTCGACCGATCTTCGCAGCTTTAAAACGCTCCAGTGTCTGTGTATCTGCATTTGCACTCGGTGAAGAGCGGTGAACTAATGACCTTCACGGTCAATCAGTCATTTCTGTTGAACACTGGTGAATACTATGGCAAATCAGCACTGTTTATGAACTCCTTCAACAGCACTTAAATTATAGTGGGACGTGGACGTGGACGTTTTTTAAATTTCCGGGACAACACTATAACAGACAACACAAGGGTGTGCTACAGAGGCATAGGCTGAAGCAGGAAAGCATCCCCACTGTGCTTACCTGGTACCATGAACTGAAGCCTAGGAGGATTCTTAAGCGTATTACTCTTAAAGAGATTTGTTTGATGCCTAATATGCTTTTAATTGTTAAAATTAAACTTACCTGAATTAAATTAAAGTGATGTTTCCACCATATCTGCACTTTGAAATTGCAGCAACAGCTGGAGGTTTGTAGTCCATAGCATGCTGTTGCAATGTTTACAGTGCTGCTGATCCTTTACTTCCGGTTTTCCTCCCACTACTGCCTCGCTTTTGTTTTTTTTAATGTGGCAGATGTGCGAAATAAGCGCACAAGCTCATGTGATCCAAAACAGTGACAAAATTTGCATTTAGAAGATATAAAACTGATATAAACATGTAAAGCTTGTAGTTTATCACTTCCACATAAATGGATCATCGGTTTTAATCACGTCACTCCATACTTCAGTTTCTCATCAAATCGTGACCAATCAAATGCTCTTTAGTATCTGACATGCCCTGCCCCCTTTAAGACGCTTCTCATTTGCTTTTCATTTGATGTTCTTGAGGTCAACTAGTCTCACTGGCAGAGCTGTGGTAAAACAAAACGCTTTTGGCTGTTTTTTTTTTTAAGGGGAGGAGCTATACTATGCCCCACCCTTTCTTTGTTTCAATTAAGATTGCATCAAACATCGAATAAAAAATGCACATTTCAAAGCACTTCATGAGACCTTTAACAGTGTAAATGATGTCTCTTATAAATACAATCTAAAATAAAAACTGAATGAAAAACAAATAACTAATCATAAGAATAAAAGGACATCAACCAACATGCTAAAAATGTCAAAAATGCTAATTGTTCTGACATCAAAACCTTGACGTCTGTTTGACATCCACACATTGATGCCCTTTTGCCCACCAAATAATGGCCCAAAAAGTAGTATAATAGAAAGCTTCAATTACAAATGATCAATTGACATTGGATTTTATATCCCTACAATGCATGTAAACTACCTTATTGTCAAAATGACATCAAATTGACATCTAATAATGGCGTCAAAACACATCAAAAATCAATTACAGGAAAATTCTTTTGGTGTTTTTTAAGATTTAGATGTCAACTTGAAGTCAGTTTGACATCAAGGGAGTCAACTGATATCATGTCAATTTGCATTTTGATGTGTTTTTGGCCTGTTTTTAATGTCATTTTGACATCAAAGTTGTCAATTAACACCACATTTGCGTTTTTTACGTGTTTTTTTTTTTTTTTTTGTCGTTTTGACATCACGCTGGCCACTGGGTGAACACGGGTTCAAAGGAAATAAGCAGCACTTTGTTTTATTGTAGTCTTACAGTATTGTGGTGTGGAAATCAAACAACTATATGTAAAATAACACTGTTTAGTCTTTGTTGTAGAAATTAAATAAAATTCATCTTTGGTAAAAGAAACCTGGCAATCAAGACTTGTATGCCTTAGGAGCCTATTCACATAGAATGCCTTTTTCCTATCCAACACAATACTTTTCTATTGTTTTTCAATGTAAACGTGCTGGATAGATATGTGTGACCATTATGCTCGCGCCTTTTGAAGTGTCATTGTGTACCTACCGCATAATATATAAAAAAACACAAATAGAAATCATTGGATGTCTTAACTGTTTTATAAGTAAAGCAAACAACAAGAACAAGAAGATGCCTTATGACTGTCTTTTAGCACAGCTATTAACAGACTGCACAGGTGGAGATAGATACACTGTAAGTGGCTTCTTAAACTAAATGGCATACAGTACCATCTGAGTTTCTACATAAAGACTAAATGCTCTTGGATATCCAGTGAAATTCGCACTGAGAAATGACAGGATGTCAACATGCCAACACTTGTCAGTCATTAAAGGAGAAAGTTCAAGTTTATTCATGGAGAGACCTGGCAACTGGTCAGTTTCACTGCGGTCTCTAGGTGTCCATTTTTCTCTAGTTACAATCAATGCAGCAGTAAAAACGGATTTTGAAAAGCGTCAGCATGTTTATTGTCTAGAGGTTTTTATCTCAACATTGATTTCACACAATACCTTGAAGCATTTAATGTTGTAAAAAAAAAAATATATATATAAATAAAAAACAATTAAAAAAAAAATTATATATATATATATATATATATATATATATATATATATATATATATATATATATATATATATATATATATATATATATACACATACATACTGTACATACACACACATAGTTGAAGTCAGAATTATTAGCCCCCCTAAATTATTCGCCCCCCTGTTTATTTTTTTCCCCAATTTCTGTTTAACGGAGAGAAGATTTCTTCAACACATTTCTAAAGATAATAGTTTTAATAACTAATTTCTAATAACTGATTTATTTTATCTTTGCCATGATGACAGTAAATAATATTTGGCTACATATTTTTATGAGGCTAATAATTTTGTACTTAAAATGGTTAAAAAATTTAAAACTGCTTTTATTCTAGCCAAAATAAAACAAATAAGACAAAAAAAATATTATCAGACATACTGTGAAAATTTCTCAGCTCTGTTAAACATCATTTGGGAAATATCAAAAATGGGGCTAATAATTCTGACTTCAACTGTGTGTATATATATATATATATATATATATATATATATATATATATATATATATATATATATATATATATATATATATATATATATATATGAACTTGTTGATAATACGATCCTATCATTAGTGTGAAAAGGAACAATTTATTGTCTTCATGCTGCTCCATAGCATTCATACAGAGAAACATCAAACGTCATTCATATGCTGAAGAACATTGCAATTTCACAAAAAATTAGTCTATATTTACTATGAGCCTGTGTTGGATTTATAGGATGAAATGAGCACTGACAAACAATATTTGTTCATGTGTCAACTGAAAACAGCATAGACCAGGGGTGTCCAAACTCAGTCCTGGAGGGCCAATGTCCTGAACCAGCTAATCAAGCTATTTCTAGATATAGAAACTTACAGGCAGGTGTGTTGAAGGAAGTTGGAGCTAAACTATGCAGGACACCGGCCCTCCAGGAACGAGTTTAGACAGCCCTGGCATAGACTAAAAGACTGATCTTTTAGTTAAAAAAAAACAAAAACAATGCCAGTTCATCAAAGCAAACAATTATTAAAACGTACACATATACACATTTACAAAGCAGCTCTATTCTCCATCACTGCTAAACTGCTTAAACATGCACATGCTCAGAAGTTTGCGTTGACAAACTGAGTAGCTATCTTTTATAGGCTGAAAAGTAAAAGGTTGTAGGTTTGAATCCCATAAGGAGCAGTTTATAAACTATCTTCATTGTGCCCTTGGGTAAGACACTTAACCTTAGGGTGCTCCAGGGATGGCCCTATAATAAGTGTAGCCTTTGAATAAAAGTGTCAGCTAAATGATAAAATAGCAAAAGTGCTTCCAGCATATTTTTCCCCTCACAGAAGTCTATGAGAAAGAATGGTAAATGCACTCCTGGGGCCTGATCTCCAAAGTTTCACATTTCTGCAATACACAAAATGCAGTTCTCATTTGGCTTGATTTTTTTAAATCTGCCCATTTTAAGACAGTACAATTATTATGTTAGAAAGACTAGTTTAACTTTGTTCCAAAGGCTAGTGAGCTGCCTGCATAGGTTGCTCGCACGCAGCAAGTGTAGAGACTCAACTTCACTTCAATACAGGTTGTGTGAGAGGAGTGATACAACATTCTAATAGGGCTGTTGACCTTTCCTATGACATGCAGTACTTCATCTAAAATCGTTTAAACAGAACTCGCTAATTATTTTATAATCGTTGTACATGCGGCTTGAATGACTACTATTATTTAAAAGACTACATCGAATATTTGTATATAAAAAATGTGTGTCACACCACAGAACCATTAAAAATTTATTTGTGAAGATGAAAAAAAGATAAAAAAAAACTAACAA
The DNA here is from genome assembly GCF_903798145.1 of Danio aesculapii. Classification (NCBI taxonomy): domain Eukaryota; kingdom Metazoa; phylum Chordata; class Actinopteri; order Cypriniformes; family Danionidae; genus Danio; species Danio aesculapii. The sequence goes on along the minus strand of NC_079450.1, from coordinate 38,661,386 downwards.
AAAATGTAAGAAAAAAATATTAATTTATACTTTATTCAGAAAATAAAAATATCACAATATCATGTTTCATATCATTTGGTATCAATAATAATTGAATATTTAACAATCCATTCACGTATATTAGGATTTTTTAACCACTTTATTTTAATTTACCAACATTAATAAGGCAAATAGCTTTAATAATCAAAAACAAAAATATTTAGACAAAAACATCTCATCTTTTTGTAATAAAATAAACAAAAAGTGTTAAAGAGACTCTTAAACTTGATAAATAAAATGTTACAAAGTGTGTGCAATGGCAAAGTGTAAATGCTGAACAATCAAAGTACAACAATCAAATTCTTTTATTTGTCCGTAGGTTGTGGTAGATTGTCAGTATGCACTGTACTGTACACAAGCAGCAGCGTTGTTGTCAAACTTTACAAGCGTTTGTTCTAAGACCCAGACACCAGCTTGTTTCAAAGTCAAACATTTACTGCTTTTAAGGTACTCATAGTTATAATTATCCTGATTTAAATTTTTAAATACAAAATATATATTTTTGAGATTTTACGACTTTTTTCTATTCCTAATACTGATACTTATTCCGATACCACTACTGCGCATTGATTTGATACATGGGTGTGTATTTGTATACAAGCATTATATGAACTGATCTAATTATATTATGGTGTGCTTCAGACGTATCCATTTACAAAAGAGTAAAAAGTACATTGAGTAAACTAGAGTATTTTTATGATCAGATATATATTTAACATATTGTATACATACAAATATCCATATATGGACTTTAAGCTTTAAAGAGGTTATTTTATACAACAGTTCTGTCTGAATCTGAAATCTGATTGGCTGATAGCCGTGCAATATACTCTACAGCCTCTTCACTCTTGTATTACTCCGCCCACATAGAGTGACAGCAGATCAATAAACTCACTACAGTTTGACAAATACTGCAGCTGTTGGAAAACAATGTACTTTTGAGGCTTTTTAAGCAACAATGTAGTTGTTTAGATTGCATGCAGTTTATTTATAAGGACACTGCCAATTTTAAATATTTATAAGCCTGTCATTGAGCAGAGCAAAGACGGATGACATTGTCCATCCAATAATACTGGGAAATCTCAGTAGACCCATGGCATTTCATGCAGTTCAGTCTAATATTCTTAACATTTTTGCAAAATCATCTGTTTTGTCATCACTTTAGACATTACACTAGAGAATCATTCAAATACTAGCTCTAAAGTGACGTTCGTGAAGTAGCAATGGTTTCTGCTTTTCTGATGGTCAGCTGCAGATGTGAAGGAGTGGTGGAAGAAAGTAGTTCCTCACACAAAATGATTTTTAGACTCTCCGTGTTTGATTTTCTTTTTTATATTATACGATTATTCTGTTGAACTGTTGCATAAACGCAATATCACACCAGTAGCAGTGCAATATGGCTGTATAAAGTCACAGGTGGGACACTGTGCACAACGCACGCCTCCCACCAGTGCCGATGTACAGCCATATCGCACTGCTTCTCGTGTGATATTGCTCATACTTTATATCATTCTAAAATTATTCAGATATTTAAATAATTTATTCATATTGTTATATATATATATATATATATATATATATATATATATATATATATATATATATATATATATATATATATTCATAATTTTGTTAACAATTTATAGTGCAAATTTTGGTGTGCTTTATTCCCATGACTTGGATGAGATGATGTTTAGATGAAAATAAGGTTATTAAATACTAAAAAGTACTTAAAAGTCTAAATAATTAAAGACTTGTGTATTATGAGTGTTTGTAGTTGGCAGATGTCAAAAGCTGAAATCCCCCAAATTTGAGCTTTGCAATCCAAAAAGATGGCGATTCACTTAATATAATTACAATCTGGCAACCATGTGCACACTCTGTTCTACACTGTGTAAGTCCTGATGATCTGAAAGTACTGACACACAAATCAAAGCTTCTCGGTGAGGAAATATAAATGATCTTAACTATGTTGTTTGCAATAGTGGTTGCTGAACAAAGCAGATATGCAACCTCTATGTGACAATAAAATATTTTTATTGTACTGTTCTAATAGAAAAAAAAAAAACGAATTCATTCATTCATTTACTTTTCGGCTTAGTCCCTTTATTAATCTGGGGTTGCCACAGCGGAATGAACTGCCAATTTATCCAGCACATGCTTTACATGTTTGCAACCCATCTCTGGGAAACATCCATACACACCCATTCACACATACACTACAAACAATTTAGCCTACCCAATTCGCCTGTACCGCATGTCTTTGGACTGTTCGGGAAACCGAAGCACCCAGAGAAAACCCACTGGAACGCAGGGAGAGTGCAATCTCCACACAGAAATGCCAACTGACCCAGCCGAGGCTCGAACCAGGGAACTTCTTGCTGTGAGACGACAGCACTACCTACTGCGCCACTAAAAAAAACTAATGTAATGTATAATTATTAAAAGTACTATTACAACTTTCACTTTTAATTCACTTTGAAAGTTTTCATAATGACGCTAATGTTAATTAATAATGTAAATAGTAAATATTTTCAGATGAAATGCAAAGATATTAATTCCTTAAAATGACAACAATCATTGCAAATAGAATTTGGAGAAAGTAATCAAAAGATTAAACACTGAAAGCAGAAAAGTGTACACACTGTATACACACTATTTTTTACCTTTAAGGTACCAATATGGACCATTTGATTTATGTACTCTTACAATATGTACTCTTCATTTATGAGAGTGTAACAGTTTAACTGTTTTGCAGCAAGACAATGTTTTTTAATGACCAAAACTACACTAAAATGCCCAGACATTTAGTTAACAAAAACTAGACTTAAATCAAGACAGTAAATTTAAGTTTAAATATAAATGACAATGTTACTAAAAGAGCAATTTATCCAAATGCAAAGTGTCCAAAAGTTGAAGAAAAGTACACTGGAGTATGCATTTGATGGACACTGCCTTGAGAAGAGTCATGAATGATAGGTAAGCAACATCATGACAAATCTAACAGTCATTTTATTTAGCACACTAAGATTAAATAGCCACAGATCAGTAATTATATTCTTTGACTTAAAGGTTTAACTAAAAATGAAAATTTCCTCTCCATTTACTCAAACTCAAGTGGTTCTAAGTTTTTTTATTCATTGTTATTCTGTTGAAATCAAAGCAAGGTATTCTGAAGAATGATGGAAACCAGCAGCCATTAACATCTAAAGTATAATCAAAAAATACTATAAAGTCAATTGCAGTAGCCATTTTTCAATAGCCTATGGGCTCTATTTTAACGATCTAAGTGCATGGTTTAAAGAGCACAGCTACTGTACTGTATTCCACTTTTGCGATTTTAAAACAGTCAGCATGCCCAGCACATGGTACAAAAAGGGCTGTCCTTGTTCTCTTGATAAGTGATGTATGTGTTTTCTCCGTAACATGCATTACACCAATCAGTGCCTCATCTCTCACTGCCTTTAAGAGTGAGTTGTTGTCACTCAAGGAAATGGATCTGTTTGTGCACAAGGTATGAACAGATCATCTAACGAACCAGTCAGATTGCACACAAGCCCCCTGAAGTAATGGTGTAGGAGGAAGTAGCGGGTGTGTAGATTTTATTAATTTTTTCATTTAATTCTTACATTTTTAACATCTAAAAGGATTTGTGTGCTGCTGCCCATGCCTGTGTGTATGTAAAAAGCAGCATGTACATGCCTATATAGGCAATTACATATTACTAACGCGGTCTTTAAATAACAAAATAAAAATTGCATCATTCATTTTAGGTCAGCTCTTAGTCGATCAATGGCACTTTCTATTTCAGTTGACTCAAAATAGCAATATACCAACAATGTGCTCTGACACACCTCCTTTTCAGACCAGCACAATCATGGACACAAAAATGGATGAAAATGCATTTGTTTTTAAAAAACTGGATGCAGTATGTGAAAATGATGTTGATTATAGCAAGATGCTAGATTATAGCAGTAGCAACAAACACACACACACACACACACACACACACACACACACACACACACACACACTTGAGTCGTGCCTGGCACTACATTGCACCAGGTGTGTAACAGGGCCCCAAAACTTTCTTTGTGCTCAACAGAAGAAAAAAACAGGTTTGCAGAAAGTGGGGGATGAGAAAACGATGACAGAATTTTCTTTGGGTGAAATATCACTTTAACTGGCTGTCACCAAAAATGAACGGTCTCATGAATCGATCACAGTTTGACAATTTTGGTAATTAGTTGACTTGAAGCCTTAAATTTTTGCTCCTACTGTACACGTTTCCAGCATGTAAACAGAAAATCCACAAAAAGTTTCTGTTTTTCAACATCCATCAGCTCAAACTCTAACATGATCAGCTCACTTTCAGAAACTTAACACAGTGGAACATAAAAATCACATCACAAACTTGCTTTTGGTGGTGAGAAACACAGGCAGGAAGCATAAGCAGAAATGCTCACAATGTAAGCCTATGATTTATACAGTGACATCCATTCAATGGAGAAGTAAAACAGGCCTTAAAACAGCAATGTCTATGATGTACCTTTATCTAAAAATATTATTAACAGTAGCCTGAATGGTCAGGATCAAGAAAATGGCAGAAATCTATACTCAATATAGCTTCAAAATTCTTGATCACACATGTACCTATAGGTTGTTTTGACATGACGTCATTAATGATGTGCGAAAATCACATGGAGGGCGCAGGGAGTGATTCTTCTACATAGGAATTGTTATCAGAACATCAAAATGTTTCTGTTTTATGTTGTTTATAATTGTTTAAAATAGGAAATAAAGAAAATAAGAATTGCCAAACAGCTTTTATAGACTTCCAAACGTTTTTGCTCATAAATGGGGGAAAGTTCAAGAAACTGGCTGAAAAACGGAAGAAAAGGCAACATGTAATAAACATTAATTCAATACATCCATGTGTACAAACTTTTATTGAACGCAATAATTCATTTGGCAGCACCATTAAAAATTATATACAGGCTATTTACAGGCCTAGCTATGTGTATAAATGCGTTAATGTATTATATTAAAATCAGATACAATCACCAACACACTTATATAAAATCCAGGAGAATATAAATAATGTACCCTGCCATGTAAAATCTCCATCTTGTTTTCCAATAATCCATGTCTTTACTGGCATTTCGGCAAAATAAACATCCGTAACTTGAACATCGAGATGTGCAGCAGCAGTGAATGTTTGTTGATGGTAAGTTCATTGACAGAACAGCCTCGCGACAAAACAAAACGGTTATTATCATGGAGCACTTTCCCCTTATAAAATAAATAAATAATAATGTAGACTGTGTGTGCACGATTTTTTATGCTTTCATCTGTTATTTTGTGATGCCTGGAACATATCCACATGGGGAAAAACTATAGTAATTTATAATAAACATGTTTTTGAACCACATAGTAAAGTGTACAGTGTGATGAATACTACTGAATACTGTAGCGTAATAAACTGATAAACTGTAATAAATAATGTTAGTGTAAACTGTGGTGCATTTTGATGGTGTTTGATTATAACGTTAGAATAGAAAACTGAAGCCCATTGAATAAATTGTTTAATACTACAGTTGTCTTCTAGCAACATTATGATTACTTTGATGGTTTAATTTAAGTAATTAGTATACTTCCAAACACTATAGTATTTACTAAAATATTTGGTCAAGTAACGTAATAGCTTATACAGTATCTACCTCCTCGATGACAGGCAAATATATTTTAGTTCAGTAGAAAACCCGGCCCTCTTCATGATATAAGGATCATGCTCAACATATGTCGTTATTTTCTATTTATATATCCTTTGAAATATAGTATAAATCACAAAAATACGGACTTGCCTCTATGTCTCCCATTCAGTTTTTTACTTCCTGCCTCCATCTGAATTTCGTGCGTCACCAGAACCACATGATTAAAAAAAACCTACAGTGCATCCACATTTTTATCTTATATCAAAATGAATTAAATTTATTGATTTTCTTAAAATTCTACACACAATACCCCATAATGACAATGTAAAAAAAGATTTTTGGAAATTGTTGCAAATTTATTAAAAATAAAAAACCTGAAAAATCACATGTACATCAGTATTCACAGCCTTTGCCGTAAAGCTCTAAATTGAGCTCAGGTACATTCTGTTTTCACTGATCATTCTTGAGATGTTTCAGCAGCTTAATTGGAGTTCACCTGTGGTCAATTCATGTGATTAGACATGATTTAAAACGGCATACACCTGTCTATATAAGGTCCCAGGGTTGACAGTGCATGTCAAAGCACAAACCAAGCATGAAGACAAAGGAGTTGTCTGTAGACCTCTGTCTGTAGACCTCTGCACGAGGCTGAGGAAGGTTACAGAAAAATTTCTAGTGCTCTGAAAGTTCCAGTAAGCACAGTGGCCTACATCATCCGTAAGTGAAAGATGTTTGGAACCACCAGGACTCTTCCTAGAGCTGGCCGGCCATCTAATCTGAGTGATTGGGGGAGAAGGACCTTAGTCAGGGAGATGATCAATAACCCAATGGTCACTCTTTCTGAACTCCAGTGTTCTTCTGTGGAGAGAGGAGAACCTTACAAAAGGACAACCATCTGTGCAGCAATCCACCAATCATGCTAGAGCGGCCAGATGGATGCAACTCCCCACCTGGAATTTTGCAAAAGGCACCTGAAGAGCTCTCAGACCATAAGAAACAAAATTCTTTGATCTGATGAGACTAAAATGTATCTCTTTGGAGTGAATACTAGGCGTTAGGTTTGGAGAAAACCAGGCACCGCTCATCACCAGGCTAATACCATCGCTGCAGTGAAGCATGGTGGTGGCAGCATCATGCTGTGGGGATGTTTTTCAGCAGCAGGAACTGAAAGAATAGTCAGGATAGAGGGAAAGATGAATGCACCAAGGTACAGAGACATCCTGAATGAAAACCTGCTTCAGAGTGCTCTTGACCTCAGACTGGGGCGACTGTTCATCTTCCAGCAGGACAATGACCCAATGCACACTGCCAAAATATCAATGGAGTGGCTTCACAACAACTCGTTAAATGTGTTTGAGTGGCCCAGCCAGAGCCCAGACCTAAATGCAATTGAACATCTCTGGAGAGATCTGAAAATGGCTGTACACCGTCACTTCCCATCCAACCTGATAGAGCTTGGGAGGTACTGCTAAGAGGAATAGGCAAAAATTCACAAAGACAGATGCGCCAAGCTTGTGGCATCATATTCAAAAAGACTTGAGGCTGTACGGTAATTGCTGCCAAAGGTGCATCATCAAAGTATTGAGCAAAGGCTTTGAATACTTATGTACATGTGATTTTTCTGTTTTTATATATATATATATATATATATATATATATATATATATATATATATATATATATATATATATATATATATATATATATATATATATATATATAAAATATATAAATTTGCAACAATTTCAAAAAGTCTTTTCACATTGTCATTATGGGGTATTGTGTGTAGAATTTTGAGCAAATTAATTTAATCCATTTTGGAATAAGGCTGTAACATAATAAAATGTGGAAAAAGTAAAGCACTATGAATACTTTCCGGATGCACTGTAAATAACAATTTTTTATGGTTGTGCAGTATGCTTTTCAAAAATGTAGCACAAACTCAATATGTGATTCTACAGACTTTTAATGTAGCATTTATCTGTACATAAACAAATGCACTTTTTTTTTTTACTCGGACAGAATTCAATTCATATAAATGAAATACAAATAGCTGAGAAATGAACAGCTCAGTTGACATTTCTCTTAGGGTGTTGAAAACGGGAAATCTTCCGTATGTTGATATTGGTTTTAAATAATAACCATTCCACTTGCCTTCATGCCGTGGCTCAAAAACCACCACAACATTCACTGTCAGAAATAGCCGGGCCTCGATGGCAGCCTCTTTCTCATTATCTCGTAATTTATTTCCCTGATGAAGGCAGGAAGCAGAGATGTTTGAAACAGCAGCCACATCTGAACAAATAAACAAGAACAACATTACAGCGAAAAAAAATAAATAAATCTCTCAGTGTGAATCATTTTTCTCAATTCATTCTAGATAACCTGAGAGCTGAAATGAGAAATCTGCGAGCTGGCCTTTCCACACAGCACTCTATGCAGCATTTTTGCTCACTTTCTCTCCCTCGCTCACTCGCATTTTCCCACTCTCCTTCTGTTTGGAGGCCCTGAACTGCTTTAAAGGTTGAAGAACACTATGTTCTGGAGTAGCGTGCCAGCCGATCACACCGTGCTTCTGCCTCAAACGTGCACATTTCGGCGGTTATGCTGAGCCGATTCAATCCAGCGGGCTCCTCTGTCCCCATTCACAAAACAAAGAACCACCTATGAATCCTCCCATTCACAAATCAACACCCTAATAACTTCCATTCACTAAAAAAACAACCCCCATGGCCTCAATTAACATAACAAGCTAAGCCTAAGACATTAATTCGCCCCAATTTATCCATGCTGAGAAAACAAGTTTCCAATCCATAAAGAAAGAACAATTTCACAAGCCATTCAAACCAAATAGATCCCCTGTAATTCATTCACAGCATTTACAAAAGGACGGTAGTGCAAATTCACCTCGTTTCCGTTCCCTTCTGGAAATCACAGGAATCCCTTAACCTCAGTTACAAAAAAAGAAAAAGAAAAACAGTCCATCGAATAACATTATGTAATGTATCTTCCTATTGTCACCAATGACTTTAATAAAACTGGTACCGTTTTGTCTAATACAGGCTCAATGAGGAAATGTGCTGCATGATTCTGGCTAAAATTAAAATTACGATTTTTTTTTTGCTTAAAATCAAGATCACGTTTTTTCCACAATTCTGTAGATGTAAAATAAAGGTTAATGAGTAGGCAATTAATATTGTTATTTCTTAAACATATGGTAAAGCAACAATAAAAACATTAGGCCTATGTACAGGTCCACTGTTGGCTAAAATGCAAAATTTTGTATAGACTTTGAAAGGTGGACATGAACAGACTTTGAATTTGTCCTGGTTGTTAATTCACAGTAAAGTGATGACATCAGAATACAACTATTCATAATTCTGAAGTTAAATTATTATGTTTGAGACATATGCTGGCCATCTGTCATTGACAACATGATTAACCCATTTTTTCCCTGGTAAAATGAAACATTTGTCATCATCAGATTCCCTTTTGCATAATATTCAACATTATATAGGCTAGACTAGAGTAGTTAAACTGACCCAGTAAACATTTATTTTTTCATGCACAACACTGTGCTCGCTATGAAAGAAAAAAACATTAAATGCTGTCGTAATTATAACTCTAAAATGCGATATGATAATTTAAATGATGTGAGCACTTTCGGTTTCACTTTCACTGCCGAGTGCGCTCATGTCATGGCTGCCGTCACTTCTAGTTCAGTTTGCAACAAATTGAACGTTATTTATAATACCCATGAATACGTCATTACATTATGACAGAAATAACATTCTAAGGTGAATTATACCTTATGAATACAGTATGTGACACTTTTAACACCATTTGGAGGTGTCCATGTTGCTGAGCAAAGCATATAAAACTAGGGATGTCCAGATCTGATCACGTGACCGATCATGCGTTTCAGACTCAATCGGAATTGGACGTTACCTCCCGATCAGGATTCAAATATTTTCTCATTATTTTTTAACACATCTATAGTTATGCGGTGGCACAGAGTTAGACCTCTTTCTAGACTTGACAGAAACAGCAATGCGTGTGGCATCACATCACTTTGTTGCTGAAACACTATTGGTTAAATGCCGGCAAAGTAGGAAAGCAGTGGAAACACGAAAGCAGCTTGAAGCGGAAAGCGTAAGTATGTCTGCAGTCTGGAGGTATTATAAAGTTGATGACGACAACATTGTCATAGCAAACTGTGAGATATGTAAACTCGGGTTTGTCTGCTGGATATTTTAAGTTGAGGTGCTATTTGTTTTTATATTCGATTTTTTTATATTTACTGTTGCACTAAAGTCCAAAAGTGAAGAATTTATGTTATTTATTACTTGATTGTTCAAGCTACCTCACAAAAGTGCTGTTGAGTTGTTGGATGTTAAAATAAGGTGAATTAAATAAAAAATAAGGACTCTTTGCTCTTATTTATTCTTTTTTTAAGTTTTTCTTTATTCTTTATTTTTTAATGGTAGATGCTCAAAATCAAATGACTCGGACTCTAGGGCAAAAAAACCTGATCGGAATGTCCCTATATAAAACAATGTGAAGACTTGTGCGACCACCTTTATGCTTCTCTCCAGACCTTGAAAATATAGGTAATTGGCGGAAATCGCAGAAAAGCTGAATTAAAATCGTGTGTAGGGTCGATTTGGGATCGCAATCTTTTTTCGATTAATCCTGCAGCCCTAGCCTGTAGCAACATTTCTGAAAAATACAACAATAATATTAATAATAATAATAATAATAATAATAATAATAATAATAATAATAATAATTATTATTATTATTATTATTATTATTATTATTATTATTATTATTATAATAATTCATTCATTCTCTTTTCAGCTTAGTCTCTTTATTAATCCGGGGTCGCCACAGCGGAATAAAACGCCAACTTATCCAGCACGTTTCATGCAGCGGATGTCCTTCCAGACGCAACCTATCACTGGGAAACATCCATACACTCTCATTCACACACATACACTATGGCCAATTTAGTTTAACTAATTCACCTACAGTATAGCACATGTCTTTGGACTGTGGGTGAAACCGGAGCACCCAGAGGAAACCCATAGCAACATGGGGAGAACATGCAAACTCCACACAGAAATGCCAAATGATCCAGCCGAGGCTCAAACCAGCGACCTTCTTGCTATGAGGCGACAGCGCTACCTACTGCACCACCGCGCCACCCAATAATAATAATAATAATAATAATAATAATTGTGAACAGATACATTTTTTTGTTGAATAGTTGGATAGTCTCATATATAAAAGGGATTATTCACCCAAAAAGAACAATTCACTCTCACTTAAAAAGTTCCATACCTTACTGAGTTTTTTATTTTTTTCTGTTGATCACGTTGAAAAATGTTAGAAACCTGTAACAGATTATTTTGTGTTCAACAGAAAACACTCAAACAGGTGGCCGACAAAATTTTCGGTTTTGGATGAACTATCCCTTTAATAATGAAATAGCACAGTTTGACCGGTGGAATCCAATAGTGGCCCTTTCCACTACAATACAATGGAAGATGCGAGTGTAAATAAAGCCAAACCAGTTAAACGTTGGAAAGTGTACCATTAAAATTGTATTTTTTTTAAAATGTCAACTAAACTAACAAACCAGGCTATATGACAGTGTATTATGGATATGAAATAGACATTTATACAGCTATATGAAGAGAAAATGATGATTAGGGATGGGTTATCATTTCAAACCGTAAATGTGCATTTCATGGCAAACACGAAAGTAAAACATGCTGAACTATTAAAGAGAGCTGTTTATCCCTTAGGAAAATTGACTGAACAGCAGTCTTGGTTTGTCTGTTATTTCTCTCTATAATGTAACGCCTATAATGCATAATTCCAGCCAACGGCTATGTATGAGAAAGTCTTACCTCTGATTTATATTTGGTGACAATGTCTGTGGGTGTCACCATTCAAAATTAAAGCGCAGCTTTTCACTTATAATGTCTTATTGCTCATCATAACAAATTAAAAAGGACGCATGACAGATGAGCAGGACAAATAAAACGTGGAACTCTGACCAATGTGAGGAGAGTTTACTCGCACATAGCTATTTTGGTCCATTTATAAACTTTGCAGTATGAAAGCGAACCGCACATAGAACAAAAATAAGCATTGCAACAATTTTAATACCTGTTTCAGAACAAAACAATCAATCTACAGGTGTGAAAGCACCCTACACTCTCAGAAATAAAGGTACAGGAGCTGTCACTGGGGCAGTACCTTTTCAAAAGGTACATATTTGTAACTGAAGGGTCCATTATTGTACCTCAAAGGTACATTTTAGTTACATTTGGGCACTAATATGCACTTTTGAGGTACCACTGTGGACTCTTTGGGTACAAATTTATATCTTTTGAAAAGGTCCTGCCCCAGTGACAGCTCCTGTACATTTACTATTTATGAGAGCGTAAGTTGATTTTTTTTAATGCAACTTCAAATGTTTTGTGATTTTTTTATTTATTTATTTATATTTTTTAAATAAAAACCTTTTTCCCATGTCATCCATTCCTAATATATAGGCTTGATTTTGGAGTTTTGCAAAAATGAACTGCATGTAGAAGCACATTTTTTATATTTCTTTCAGCTCAGGCTGAATATCTGGCTGCTATTCAGAGGCTCTGCATTGATGAATGGGCTCCTGGAAAGTGCTATGGTAGCCGGCAGCTGGCTCCGAGGACCCTCGAGTAGGAGTTCAGCAGCACGAACCTCTGTGGCGGGCTCTACATGATGCCGTGCCTGAGGTTGGCTCATCCAGCACATCCCTTAAGCTTCCAGACCCCACTGAGATCCCGCATCCTGCCTTTCTGTCAAGCACAATGGAGTGTTTTAAGGATTAGAGCCGTTCTATGGACACACCAGGGGGAAAAGCCGTGAGTCAACTTGGATCATAAACCATCCAAAATCTATGAGCCCCCGGACAACGTCTGCCCTAAGATCTGCCTTCACCCTCCATAACACCAGCAGTTCTCAAAAAGATCCTAGCTTCCGGATAACGCCTTTTAAAAAATATCCGAGCGGCTCAAGGCTGGATATGGATTTCTTTAACCAGCATATCCTTTTTCCTTGAACAGGTGGATTAAACTAGAGAAGCTAATTTATAGCAGCTTTAAAAGATTGTTAGCACTGAACAAGGGTGGTAAATGATGCGTGTAAGTCAAGCTTCAGCTGTTGAATCAAAGGCTCCTCCAAAAAAAAAAAAAGAAACGGAGCTCTCAACCGCACTCTTAACTAAAATTTAATTATAAATGACCAGGAATGGCCTCCTCCTGCCTCTATCCACAGATAATTGACTGCCCACCATGAGCATTAGCTATTCATTGGTTGCCAAGATTAATCGCACAGTTTCATTTTAAAAAAACCTGGAAAACCTCATCAGCTTGGTTGGAGGTTTAATAAAAAATAAAAATAAAAAAACTCAGTTGCCCTTTGTTGTGCCACTCTACCATTTGAATATGATTGAGATTTAAAGTGGAAATTGCCCTGGAGAAGGAGACCCGACTTCCTGAGAGCAGGGAAAATAAGCAAGCTAGGAGATGCAATCCATCAGGGAGAGTGGCCTGTTCACTCAGCGCTGCACTGCGAAAAGACCATTATCCAGCAAAAACACACTGATTTAGATGCAATGATAACACAACAGTTGGGTCAGCAATCTGACGCGTTTTGTTTATTTTTTTGTCTGGATTTATAAAGTGACTCAAATAGTATTTACGTTAAAAAGCTATTTACTTGAATGCATACATATCACCTGATAAGAATGTTTTTAATGTCTGGAAAAACACTGGAACTACCAGAATTCTACACTAGAATGGCCATTCTGACTGTTCATATAAGACTGTAACGTAGTGGGTTTTCTTTTATGGCATATTTACATGGGAAGCTTCTATTAAGATTTTAGAATTAAGCTTCGAATGTCTGTTGTCATGTGTATTACCCCAATCCTTTTTGTAATATAGCCTATAATTATTTACTAAACTGCCTCCAATAGTGCATACTGTCATGGATTGGTCAGGCTCTCACGACCCCCACTCACGAAGATCACCATCACCTGACTTCTAATGAGCACACAGCTGCATCACATTCACGAGCACCAGATAAAAGCACAGCACTCCAGTCGCTCATTGTCCGGGCTCGTCTCGACGAAAGCGGACAACTGAGCGACCACTCAGCGTAGTCATCCTCAGCTAAACAAACGATTTACTTACCTGTTCTCTTTGTATTCCTCCTAGTCTTCCTGGTCCTCCCGAATCGTCCTGTCTTCCAGTCCTTCCAAGTCTGTGTCATCCTCTGTCAGCTGTATCTGGTGTGTGCTGTCCATCCTCGTGTATTCCTGTTACCCAGCCACGGAGGAAAAGACCCCAACATCATTCCTGATCCTCCTGGCTATCCTTCATGTGCTCCTTGTTGTCATTCAATAAACACCCTAACGTTTCCTTACCTCTGTCTCCTGTCCGCTTCATAACAGAAGCCCGGACCCATAACGACGACAACATGAGCACCCTCGATCACTTTCAAGAGCTGGTGGACCAGTTGAAGCGGATTCTACAGCCACCAGCTCCACTTTCCAACGCACCACCAGCACCGAGCACTTCCGCCTCCACAGTTTCTTCTTCGGCCCTTCCTTCCAGTCCCATGGCCCGACCAGCGCCCTACTCAGGCGGAGCGGGGGAGTGCAATGGTTTTCTGTTACAATGTTCCCTCATATTCGAAATGCAACCTTCTCTATATCCCACAGATAAGTCAAAGATCGCCTACATCGTATCACTACTCTCTGGACCTGCACTTAAATGGGCTGAGACGATCTGGAACCAAGCCGGGCCGGTCATGAATTCCATCACTACCTTCACGGAGTATTTCAAAGAGGTGTTTGGACGTTCTGATGGGGAAGTAGCCGCTGGAGAGCAGCTGTATCATCTAAAGCAAGGTACTCTATCTACACAGGAATATGCTCTCCGGTTTCGCACTCTAGCAGCTGCAAGTGGATGGAATGAGAGATCGTTGTTGACCACGTACCGGCTCGGCTTGGAACCCACTCTCCGAATCCAGCTGGCCACATTAGATGATACAATGGGTCTGGAGAGATTCATCCAACATTCTCTCCGATGTTCCGATCGTCTCCGTTCCTATCAACAGGACACCATCACCCCCTCGTCTGCACTCCTCCAATCGCCTGAGTCAACAGCCTCTCCAGAACCAGAACCCATGATAATAGAGTCTGGAAGACTGACATCAGCGGAACGACAGAGGAGGCTGACCCGGGGTCTGTGTCTATACTGCGGTGTCAGTGGACACACCCGTATGGAGTGTCCCCTTCGTCCCATTCGGACTTCAGTGAGTGTATTCAGTACGAATATTGAACAATGTAAACCACTTACTACCACCGTACAAATAACTACTGCCTCTATTTCTCTCCTTGTCACAGCCCTCATCGACTCCGGGTCAGCAGGGAACTTCATCTCCCAATCCCTCTGTCGTCAACTCCACCTCCGTACTGAGGCGTCCTCGCATATATACCAGATACAACCGATAACCCAGTGCACTCGATCTTCGACCCGTATCCATCGACAATGCGAAGACATCCTTCTTCAAGTGGGGCTGTTACATCAAGAGAGGATTCAATTTCTGGTTCTGGAGGGTGCAAATATGGACATCATTCTAGGGCGCCCGTGGCTGGTGAAGCACGATCCCATCATCTCTTGGGGCACAGGAGAGATAAAGAAATGGGGATCTGGATGTACACCTACCTGTTTTCCAAATCTCCCTCTTCAAGGTCGGAACCCCATTTCTTTGTTTGCAACATCGGTCGAGAGCCCTCCTGAGAAGCAGTCTATCCACATTCCTAAGGAGTACAGCTCCTTTCATGATGTCTTCTGCCCCAAGAGAGCTTCCCAGCTACCGCCGCATCGGCCATGGGACTGCGCGATCGACCTAGTTCCAGATGCCCAGTTGCCAAGAGGTAGGATCTACCCGCTCTCGCTTCCAGAGAATCAGGCAATGGAAGATTACATAAGGGAGGCTCTGAGTCAGGGGTACATACGTCACTCAAAATCACCAGCCGCCTCAAGCTTCTTCTTTGTGGCCAAGAAGGACGGAGGGCTGCGTCCATGCATCGACTACAGGGTCCTAAATAACGGTACAGTAAAATACCGATATCCCCTTCCTCTGGTACCAGCCGCTTTGGAACAGCTCCGAGAAGCTAAAGTCTTCACTAAATTGGACCTCCGCAGCGCGTATAATCTGATAAGAATACGTGAGGGGGACCAATGGAAGACAGCATTCGTGACCCCTACTGGCCACTATGAATATGAGGTCATGCCTTACGGTCTGGTCAACGCCCCCTCCGTATTCCAAAACTTCATTCATGAAGTCCTCCGGGAGTTTCTTCACCACTTTGTAATAGTGTACATAGATGACATCCTCATTTACTCCCGGAGTGAGGCCGAACATCGCCAACACGTTGCGGAGGTCCTACACACATTGAGAGAACATCACCTCTACCTCAAAGCGGAGAAATGCTCATTCCACCAGAAGTCGATTCATTTCTTGGGATACATCATTGATCAAACCGGTATACGTATGGATGGGAAGAAAATTGAGGCTGTTCTATCCTGGTCAGAACCCACTTCCATTAAGGAGCTCCAGAGGTTTCTTGGGTTTGCTAACTTTTATAGACGGTTTATCAAGGACTACAGCAGGATTACATCACCTCTCACTAATCTCCTCAAGGGTAAACCCAAAGGACTGGAGTGGACCAAAGAAGCAGCCGCAGCCTTCCGCCTTCTTAAGAAGGAGTTCACAAGGGCCCCACTCCTGACTCATCCTGACCCAAATCTTCCTTTCGTGGTGGAAGTGGACGCATCCACCACCGGCGTCGGGGCAGTATTATCTCAACATCATGATACACCGCCCCGACTGCATCCCTGTGCCTATTTCTCTCGGAAGTTGAGCCCGGCGGAGCAGAATTACAGCATAGGAGACAGGGAGCTGCTAGCAATCAAGCTAGCCTTGGAGGAGTGGCGTCACTGGTTGGAGGGAGCCAAACATCCGTTCCAGGTGATCACAGATCACAAAAACCTCCAATATATCAAAGAGGCCAAGAGACTATGTCCACGTCAAGCCAGATGGTCACTTTTCTTCTCACGTTTTGATTTCTCCATTTCCTATCGTCCAGGACCCAAGAATCTAAGAGCAGACGCTCTCTCTCGTTTACACGAGCATCACGATCATGAAGAACTCCCAACGAAGATTCTTCCCGAACACATCTCCATTTGTCCGATCACCTGGAACGCTCCTCCAGTCGTTGCCACTCCGGAAGCCCCTGCTCCGCCGGGATGCCCTCCTCATCGGCAGTTCATACCACCTGAACACCGGGTAGATCTGATCCACTCCTTACATACCTCGCTAGGCACTGGACATCCAGGGATCAACAATACTCTCTCGCTAGTATCCCAACGATTCTGGTGGCCAAACATGGCAAGGGATGTGAGGCAATATGTTCAGGGCTGTAAGGACTGTGCCCAATCCAAGAGCCCACGTCATCTACCCGCTGGAAAGCTCCATCCCTTGCCGATTCCGAACCGTCCCTGGTCACACCTAGGAGTGGACTTTATCACTGATCTCCCTTCGTCAGAAGGTAATACCTGTATTCTAGTCATAGTAGATAGATTCTCAAAGTTTGTCAAACTAATCCCTCTGAAAGGTCTTCCCACAGCCTTTGAAACAGCCGACAATATCTTTAATCAAGTCTTCAGGTCATTTGGTATTCCAGAAGATATTGTGTCGGACAGAGGTCCACAGTTCATCTCACGTCTATGGAAAGCCTTCTTCAAGCTCCTAGGTGTGGCCGTCAGCCTCTCTTCTGGATATCATCCCCAAACCAACGGGCAGACAGAGAGGAAGATTCAGGAGGTGGGACGGTTCCTGAGGACCTTCTGCAGTGGTCACCAGAGCTCCTGGAGCCAGTATTTGGGCTGGGCAGAATATGCCCAAAATTCACTGCGGCAACCCTCCACCGGACTCACGCCATTCCAGTGCGTCCTGGGCTTCCAACCACCGCTCTTTCCCTGGGATGGCGAACCATCTGATGTCCCCGCAGTGGATCACTGGTTCCGGGAGAGCGAGAGAGTCTGGGACGAGGCTCATCAACATCTGCAGAGGGCAGTCCGTCGAAGCAAGGTAACCGCCGATAGAAGAAGGTCTGAAGAACCCAGATACACACCCGGACAAAAGGTGTGGCTATCCACCCGGGACATACGCATGCGACTGCCCTCTCGCAAGTTAAGTCCCCGATTTGTTGGTCCCTTCACCATCGTGGAACAGGTTAACCCCGTCACCTACAAACTACAATTACCCTCTCACTACCGTATTCACCCTACATTCCACGTATCACTCCTGAAACCCTATCACGATCCTGTTCTTCCCTCCACAGAGCCTGACCACGAAGAGGAACCCCCTCCTCCACTGCTCCTAGAAGAAGGAGCCGTCTACGCAGTGAAGGAGATCTTGCGTTCCCGACGTCGTGGTGGCCAGTTGGAGTACCTGGTGGACTGGGAAGGGTACGGCCCCGAAGAAAGGACATGGGTTCCCAGAGCTGATATTCTCGATCCTAGTCTCATGGTGGAGTTTCATGAGAGCCACCCTGAGTTCCCAGCGCCTAGAGGCAGAGGGAGACCACCACGGCGTCGGAGGTGTCGGCCCTCAGGAGCGGGCCCTGGGGAGGGGGGTACTGTCATGGATTGGTCAGGCTCTCACGACCCCCACTCACGAAGATCACCATCACCTGACTTCTAATGAGCACACAGCTGCATCACATTCACGAGCACCAGATAAAAGCACAGCACTCCAGTCGCTCATTGTCCGGGCTCGTCTCGACGAAAGCGGACAACTGAGCGACCACTCAGCGTAGTCATCCTCAGCTAAACAAACGATTTACTTACCTGTTCTCTTTGTATTCCTCCTAGTCTTCCTGGTCCTCCCGAATCGTCCTGTCTTCCAGTCCTTCCAAGTCTGTGTCATCCTCTGTCAGCTGTATCTGGTGTGTGCTGTCCATCCTCGTGTATTCCTGTTACCCAGCCACGGAGGAAAAGACCCCAACATCATTCCTGATCCTCCTGGCTATCCTTCATGTGCTCCTTGTTGTCATTCAATAAACACCCTAACGTTTCCTTACCTCTGTCTCCTGTCCGCTTCATAACACATACATCTCTTTGTATCGTGTAGTGGGAGTTTTTTCAAAGCAGTGAAAATGTTGTTTTTGAAAGTTTGAAAGGAATAAATATGTTTTTGTAAGCAGAAATTGCTAGATAGCCCAGGCACACGTAATCTGAGACAGAACAAGCAAAAAGCCCAATGCCAAAATAAAAAAAAAGTCACTGAAAGAATAAAATGACTGACATTTAAATAGTAAAAGTCGTATATTTTGTCAAAAAAATAATAATAATTGTCAAATATGTTTGATTTGTTCCCAACTCAATGTCCAAGCAATAGTGGCACCATTAACATGCTAAATCAGAATCAGAATCAGAATCAGTTTTATTGCCAAGTGTGCTTCACACACACAAGGAATTTGTTTTGGCTACAGAAGCTTCCAGTGTACATAAAGTGACAAGTGACAACACAAAATAAATATGAAAAAAAAAAAAAGATAAACATTAAACAGATGCGGTTAGTGAAGAAACCTGAATGTTGAGTTGTATGTACAGATTGTTGTAAATATACAGGTTATAAGGTGCTGTGTACAAGTGCGTATGAGAAAGTATTGCACATATGTATTGCACAGTAAGGGAATATTTAACTGTTCATAAGGTAGACAGCCTGAGGAAAGAAACTTTTCCTGTGTCTGGCTGTTTTTGTGCTTGGTGCTCTGAAGCGCCGACCAGACAGTAACAGTTCGAACAGGTAGTGTGCTGGGTGTGAGGCGTCCAGAGTGATTTTGCGAGCCCTTTTACTCACTCTGGAAGAGTACAGTTCTTGAAGTGTAGGAAGGGTTGTGCCAGTGATTCGTTCAGCAGTCCGGACTATTCGCTGTAGTCTACGGAGGTCGGTTTTGGCAGCTGAGCCGAACCAGACGGTGATTGAAGTGCAGAGGATGGATTGGATGACAGCTGAGTAGAACTGTACGAGCAGCTCCTGTGGCAGGTTGAACTTCCTCAGCTGACGAAGGAAGTACAGTCTCTGCTGGGCTTTCTTCCCAATAGAGTCTATGTGAATGTCCCACTTCAGATCCTGAGAGATGGTGGTGCCCAGGTACCTGAATGACTCTACTGCAGCCACAGTGCTGTTCATGATGGTGAGTGGGGGGAGTGCAGGAGGGTTTCTCCTGAAGTCCACTATCATCTCCACTGTTTTGAGCGTGTTCAGCTCCAGGTTGTTATATCTGCACCATAACGCCAGCTGCTCCACCTCCTGTCTGTATGCAGACTCGTCACCATTCTGGATGAGGCCGATAACAGTAGTGTCGTCTGCAAACTTAATGAGTTTGAAGGAGGGGTCTTTTGCAGCGCAGTCATTGGTGTACAGGGAGAAGAGCAGTGGGGATAGAATACATCCCTGGGGATAAATTATTATTTATTTTGTAAATCAAGAAATAAATAATTAAATAAACCCCTGAAGCCCCTCACGGCAGTGTGAGAAGGTCAATAAGAATCTTAAAATATTTAATAATTTAACTTACAGTGGTTGGACAATGAAACACTGGGTAATTTAGTGTTAGATGTTGAAATTTGACAAGCCTGATGGCCAATCTTCATTGATTGAACATTCCACCAGTAAGGGCAGAGTTTAAAGGTTTAGTTAGCAGAGTAATAGCATAGTTTTGCTTAAAATATTGCTATGAAAACAACATTATGAGTGACATATTAGAGTTTAAAAGAGAACAAATTGTTGATGCGCTTCTTCCTGGCGCATCTGCGACCATGACAGCATGTCTTTGTGATCAAGAGTCACACTATTCAGGCTAATGTCAACAAACCACCAAGTCAAGAAGCATGAACCACATCCAACAGGACAGGAGTAACCGTGGATGCAAAAGGTAGCTGTGTGAAAGGGTTGCTCAAGTGTTAACCTGGTTTATATCCAAAAAAACATAAAACCACAGCTGCCCAACTCACTGCAGAATTAAATGTGCACCTCATCTTTGCTGTTTCCACCAAAACTGTCTGTCGGGATATCCACAGGGTCAATAAACATGGCCAGGCTGCTATAACCAAACCTTTGGTCAATTGTGCTAATGCCAAATGTTTCAATGGAAGCAGCAGCGAAAATCTTGGTAATGTAAAAGCATTGTTCTCTGATTAGTCCAGTGTCTTTCCCACATCCAGGAGAGTTACGGTGTGGAGAAGCCCCAAAGAAGCATGCCACCCAGGCTGTTGCATGCCCAGAGTGAAGCATGGGGGTGGATCAGTGATGGTTTGGGCTGCAATATTATTGCATTCTCCTGGCCCAATACTTGTGCTAGATGGGAGCAAAACTGCCAAGGGCTACCAAACCGTTCTGGAGGACCATGTGCACCCAATGGGTCAAATATTGTATCCTGAAGGTGGTGCAGTGTATCAAGATAATAATGCTCCAATACACACAGCAAAACTGGTGGAGTATTTAATGCACATGAAAGTGAATTTGAACATCTATGGCCTACACGGTCACCAGATCCAAATATTATTAAGCCACTTTTGGGTGTTTTGGAGGAGCAAACCAGCATTTCTTTACCAGAATCACGTAGTGACCTGGCCAATATTCTGCATGAAGAATGGCTGAAAATCCCTCTGGCCACTGTGCAGGACTTGTATCTGTCATTCCCAAGATGAATTGATGCTGCACTGGCCGCAAAAGGAGGCCCTACACCATACTTATGAATTATTGTGGTCTAAAAACCAGGCATTTTACGTTCATTGTCCAAACCGCCCTGTATGTCAAGGCGAGCCAAGTTCTAGCTGTAAAATGTCACGTGGTGTGACTCACCAAAAACTAGCAATGATCTATTTATATTTTTTATAAACAAACGGACAACTAAACAAATAGTAAATTTTGTATAACTTTTAAATAAAAGTAAAATAATGAATGCATTTACATAATTTTTTATAATCTGATCTAAAACTATTTATTTTCACACATTTATGTTCCATCTGGAACCATGGTCAAAAATACTTCATTACTTTTTTTTTAAGAAACAATAAATACATAAATAAATAATATATGACTGTATGCACTTTATAACAGCTATACAATATAAAAGTGTGAGCATTAACAGTGTTATCCACATTCAGATAAACAAAGTTTAATTAAACTCCTCTGAATTTATAGCTTATGACTGCTTATTAATAATCTAAATAAATTAAACTCTCTATATTTTTCTAACAAAACACCTTCAAAACAACATAAATATTGCTGTAAAAACTTAGCAAACAAAAGGCATTTCATTTGCATCAACTATTACACTACAGACTAAAAAAAGTTTAACATTTTTCATGCTGCAATTAATCAATAGGTCTGCTCATACATTTATCAACAGAATTTGGTCCTGAAAAGTGTGTGAGACAAAGTGTTTTTTTATTTACACAAATAACATGTCATGGGTAATTATGGCACCTAAAAATGCTCCATAACAGCTGGAGAACTGCAGAAGTTTTGAGGTTAGAAACTCTCCAAAACTATAATCTGACCACCACCATCACCACAAATTATTTGAGTGTTTCAATAAAAAAGCCTCTACTTAAATTCATATCTTATATCACATATATGACACATACAGTGACATGATATGACTTACAGTAGAAGTCAAAATAATTCCCAAATGATGTTTAACAGAGCAAGGAATTTTTCACAGAATTTACTCAGAATTTTTCTTATTTGTTTTATTTTGGCTAGAATTTGGCTATTTTTTTTTTGTTTAAAAACATTTTATGGTCAATATTATTAGCTCCCTAAAGCAATATTGTTCTAAAGAACAAACCACTGTTATACACTTGCCTAATTACCCTAACTTGCCTAATTAACCTAATTAAGTAAATTGCACTTTAAACTAAATATCAGTATCTTGAAAAATATCTAGTTAAATATTATTTACTTTTATAATGGCAAAGATAAAAGAAATATGTTATTAGAAATGAGTTATTAAACTTATTATGTTTAGAAATGTGATGGAAAAAATATACAGGGGGGCTAATTCTGACTTCAACTGTACATGTCACCTCATATCCTGATAACAATACACATTTAGCAACACCACGAAATAAACGATATAGCACATTTTAATATGAAAACTTAGACTTTTGTCCATACGATATATATTGTCATAATGCATAGTAATAACTCCCCCAGGGCTCGACAATAAGGACTGCCCGACGACCCGGGGTAGTGTGCGAGATGCTCGGGACAGTAGACAGAATGGCTACTGTGCTGGAATCGGGCCAGTGCTGCCTTGTCACTAAAGTTTAATTTGGCTGTGACTATTTGCTAATTGCGTGCAAATACAGTCTTGGGGTGCTTTCACACCTGTCTCGTTTGCACAGTTAGCGCGGTTCATTTGGCATATGTGATCCGCGTCAAATCAATCTGTCTGAGATCGCCAGAATGAGGTGGTCTCCGCTCGACAGAAACGGACTCTGGAGCGCATCGATTGCAGTGAGAAAGCAAAATGATCCAACGAACTAACAAACCAGGCTATATCACAGTGTATTATGGTTGTGTAATAGCTATACATACAGCTATATGAAGAAAGAATGATGAGTAGGGCGTGATGTCATTCCTTCCAAATGTGTGTTTCTTGTTTAATACGAAAGTGAAGGCAATATATAAAATTATGAGCGAAAAATGAAAAGCTTCAGCAATAAATTTATTTTCACAGGCTTCTTTGCTCATATATACCAATGGTATACCAATATTAGTGGAGGGTGCTGTATATTATTACTCTTTATTTCCATATATATATATATATATTTTAAACAGTCTGAACATCTTTCAAATCCACAGGAAACCAACACTGAGTATGATTAGATTATTATGTACAACATAAACTAAATTATGTACTGTACTTACAAACTACATTGTATCTGCATCCTCTTGCATCGTCATTGACCCAGTTATGGAATCGCCACTTCTTTATCTCTTACATGCTTTTCTTCCAAAACCAGCCCAAACAGGCATACTGTTTTTACCATTTTTTTGGCAAATCGAGAATGAAGTCTTTCAAAAAACCTAATGGAGCATCTGATGAGCATCCAAAAGTGAGAAGCAGCTCCAGTTGTGCGTGAATGTGGTGCTGGTATCTGCTCAGTGAATGGATGGAGCGGCACAGAATGAGTGGGAGGTGCTGATGAGAGGAGATGAGGAAGAAGAAAAAGGACGAAAGGTAGAGGAGAAACACAGTACTATTACAGCACAGCCGTCCTCACACCTCTCAGACACACACAGCTTCACTGACAACAGCAGCATAATAACTATCAACACACGCGCACACACACACACAGCAACAGTGTCTGCACCGAGGGGGAAAAAAGATACTTTGGAGCAACTTTTCAAAAAAAAAAAAAAAAAACTCGAATTTGCTGTAGTCAGATTATAATTATGGTTTATTATAACTATTTAATTTTTGACTAAAAAGCTACACAGCAAAAAAACAATGACTGTCTTGTTTCTAGTCCAAATATGTAAAAATGTTTCAGGAGGTTACACTTAGATATGCTTGACACTAATAGCAGGTTTGGCATGCTGTCCCGGGAGAGAACTTTAACTCGGAGATAATTGAGCCCAGGGCTCCCGCCTGGTCAATAAGTATATAAGGAGGTCTGAGATCAGGTAGCTCCCCCTGGTAAAGGTAGGAAAAGGAGGAGATAGGGTGGAAGGGGGGATTCTTTCAAAACGAAGATAAAGGTAGTAGGGCAAAATCGGTCTATTTATTGTAGGCTTGGATCAATCTGATTAGATTATTGCCGATTACAGATGAGAGACCAGCGACAATCAATCATATCACGTGCTCCTCTCAAAATTGGCTTGTAAAACTTCCCTTAAATCAAAATGTTGTTTTGTTTTCTGGAATAAGTCATCAATATTAAGTATTTCCTTAACACAAGCAAAATTATCTGCCAATAGGCTGAGTAAAATATTCATATTTCACACTAAAAATAAGATAATTTTATTTTCCTCACTGCCACATTATTTTGCTTGTGTTAAGGAAAAAAAACACTTTATTTTGAAACAATATTTTTAACTTTTCTAAAAATACTTCTTTTATGCTATGGAGCTTAAAACATGCTTAATCTGAATTTAAATTGTGTTAATTTGAATTATTAATACTTGTATTTAATAAAACAATATTATTGTATTTGAATTTGAATTTCTATAAATAAAAACATACCTGTTTTGATCTATTTTCAGATCCCCCAAACCCCCCAGCCCCTGTAATTTGCACCCTGTGCATAACCTTTCTGTCAAAATTATGAGCAAAAAAGGATCATATTTTTAACAAGAAAGCATACGCTGAAAAAAAAATAGTTTTGTCTTATTTCTAATTCAAATAAAAATGTTTTGTTTTTGCAATAAGTCATCAATATTAAGTACGTTTTTCCTTAACAAGCTAAATTATCTGCCAGTAGGATGCGTAAAATATTCATATTTCAAACTGAAAACAAGATTATTTTATTTTCCCCACTGCCACATTACTTTGCTTGTGTTTAGGAAAAAAAAAACTCACTTTACTTTGATAAAACAATCATTTTAATTAAAAAAATGCTTCTTTTATGGTCCTCCTTTTATGGATGTTAAAATATGCTGAAACAATCTGAATTTGAATTGTGTTAATTTGACTTATTAATACTTAATTAATACTATTAATACCAATACATTTTATTTAATGAAACAATATTATTATATTTGAATTAGAATTTCTGTACAGTAGTTAAAAAAAAACCAAATATGTCCTATTTTTAGAATAGGAACCATGAATCAATGATAGGTGATTCTTAGTTTGATTCTTAGTTTTCTGTGATTGTTTACTCTTCCCTGTTGATGACCCCTGACTTTGTGCGATCTGAATTTCACAAACTGAATTTCTGGTTTTGAATTTTTGGATATTGAATTTGATGTTCGAATTTCTTCATCTTGAAAACTTGAAACTGTAACAACCCAATATCTGCAGTCTATGAATTCAGAACCTAAAAACAAAGGTTTGAAAATACGTCTATAAAAAATCAGTTGTCCAGACTATGCATCAGTTGTTTAATATTCAAGTTAAGAAATTCAAATTAAAAATATTTTTAATTATTTTTATATTTGGACTAGAAACAAGATAAAAATTTCACGTAAGATTTTTTATTTTTATTTTAAATTTTTTTGCAGTGTAATTCACTTCACTTAAAATTCTTTTCTTTTTAAGATAACCAAAAAAATAATAATAATAAATCAATGCAAAAATATCAAAGAATGGTGCTATGCAACACATGTTGTAGTGTTCAGGTATTATTCAATAGGTTTTGAGGTAAAACAAAAAGAATTGAATGCATTATTTAAGGAAAATACTGACCTTGGCCATTGGATTTTTTGTGCCAAGGTGCATTCATGAAACTCTTCCAGTGCACATGTTCACTCAGACTCACACAGAAAAGCACACAAGCTGTGAAAAATCTAATCGGATCAAAGCACAACAAATAATACAATCCATGTATCAATTAATATTTAAAATAATATTTAAAAGTTGTGCCTGTTAGAAATGCACATTTGACAGCTCGAGTTGAGAGTAGTTTAAGTTAGAGAGCAGATTTTAAGGGCACCTATGATTCAACTCAATTCACCTTTATTTGTATAGCGCTTTTACAAATGTAGTTTGTGTCAAAGCAGCTTCACATAGAAGATCATAGTAAATTGAAACAGTGTCAGCCCAGTTTTCAGTGTTTAAGTTCAGTTCAGTTTAGCTCAGTTCAGTGTGGTTTAATATTCACTGCTGAGAGTCCAAACACTGAAGAGCAAATCCATCGATGCGCAGCTCTACAGATCCCAAATCATGCAAGCCAGTGGCGACAGCGGTGAAAAAAAGAACTTCACCAATTGGCAAAAGTGAAGAATTAAAAAACCTTGAGAGAAACCAGGCTCAGTTGGGCAAGACCATTTCACCTATGGTCAAACGTCTTGTGCAGAGCTGCAGTCTGGAGAAGCTGGACGTCAGCAGGACTTGTCTGTCCCCGGAGCGTCACAGGAATCAGTCTCATGATGAAAATCATATTTTTTAAGCTGTTTGGACAGAACTGTGTGCAGGTATAATTTGTGCACAGTCATATTGAGGTGACAAAGACAATAATTCTATTTTTTTAATTGTCTGACGTTAAAATAGGATCCAAATCCCTCCAATTTTGAGGTCCACCACAACATGACATATGAGTGTGGTGAGAACTAGCTCGTATGCATTTAAGCCATGGGTAACTAAAACAGCTAATGTGACCTTAAAGCTCAAATTTCCCACATTAAGAAAGGTTTAACAAATAATCTGATGGGTGTTTTGAGCTGAAACTTTACAGACACATTCTGGAGACTTATCTTAAATCTTGAAGAAGGGGTAAAATAGGTGCCCTTTACAGTTAAGTTCATAAAAAAAAAAAAAAAAAAGTACCATCTTAAATAACTATAACCGCAGGTTCGGTACAGCACCTCATTATTAGTGTTGTCACAATTACTAGATCTGAGAAAAAAAAAAAAAACCTTTTTTTGATGGTTAGTAGTAAGTAACGTTTCAAATTTTCATTGTCGTTAAAACCATGATTGAGTAAGATGATTAGGGCTGCAACAACTAATGGATAAATCATTAATTATCAATAATCATATTGATTGTCAACACAACGTTGTCAATGCTGGAGGTTGTTACTGAACCAGACAATAGCATGAGCTCAAAGATACGGTAACCACACACACTGTAAATATATAGTTAATTTCAGTTTCCGTATTTTGTGATTCACAAATGTTTTCAGTTTATTTACAGTTGTGAATTACATTAAGGGAGCTTCATCCTGCTCTGATGACTTTTGATGATGAAAATTCAGTTCTGCAATTTAACAAAGTGACTCTTTTGTTGCCATTTTAGTCATTTCAAATAATATAAATGTACAGTATAAGAAATAATATACAGAGAAATATGTCACTTTTTTAACAAGGTTAAAAGTTGTTGGAAGAAAGATCAAGATCCCATAATATAATTCAAAAGCATAAATAAACAAGGAAGAATAAATAAATACAAACATGAATCACAAAATACACAAAAATGCTCATTTATATTTTTTTACAGTGTAGGCTATAGTTGATTATTGGACTGAAAGGGCTTTTTAAGTAGATCATCGTCTCATAATATTTCAGTTGTTTTTCAGATCAATTATTTGGCTTTTCTCTGAGACGTGTGTATTTGCTGAATTTTCCTGATTTCACAGCACTGTTTAGAGCCTAGTGTTAGAAGAATTAAATGGCAAACATGCATAAAAACTGAACAGAATAGCCCTAGTTTCGGACCATGTGTCACATATTGTGTGATCATGACTGGTCATTGTTGTAAATGCTTTTCTATTGAAACAAACGTAATTGTCCACAGAGCTCGTGGTTCAAAAGAGCAGCACTGTTTTTGTTACACTCTTGCTGCATTTGCCATTTAATATGTCATATGGAAAAGAATGTACTGTAAATTGTCAGCCGCACCAGCATAACCTCTAAAAAACTCTAGTCAAACTGGCTGGAGGGAAAAAAAATATCCTGTACAGCGCAACCATTTAGTCACAGTCTGGAGTCCTGTGACTTTCATCTGACAACCAGAGTTCTGGTTCTGAGAGCAGAGCAACTACAGATACTTTTTTTCTTTTTGGCATTTCTGTTTCTTGTCAAGTTTTGATTATTCCCGTGAGTCTTAGTGAACATTGGCACTTATAGAGACTCATAAACCTGAAGTCATGGACAGAAACCAATGGTGAAAGTCAGGTTTTTTGTCGAATGATACATTACATATTTGTTTGCACCAAAGTACTATAATGTTCAATCATGTTTGTGTCTTACTGTACCTTAAGTTTTCTGCTGGTTTTTACTTATTTTATTTATATGGATGAGGGCAAGCAGAATATTTATCTCAAGCAGAACATTCATCTCCCCTGTTCTGGTTTGAAGAAGAACTTGCCGATTAGAAATTTGCATCAACTACATTGATTTACTATATGGGTAGGGTTAGGATGAGGGTTAAGTGTGGAATTAGTTAAATGTAATCATGTATAGTTACATACAGTAAGTGCATGGATTTTGTAACAAGGACACCTTAAAATAAAACCAATATTTACCAATATTTTAGAATAAAGGAATACTTCACTGCAAAATTCTAACTTCGATCCCACTTTAATGTATTATACAATTTACAATTAATGCTTTTGACAAGACTTTTAGCTCAACAAACTATTAATTAGCAGCTTATTAATGGGAAGGTAGTAGTTGGGTTTAGCTATTCGGTAGGATTAAGGATGTAACATTTTCACGTACAACCATTTCTAGGGTTTACAGAGAATGGTCCGAAAAAGAGAAAATATCCAGTGAGCGGCAGTTTCTGTGGGCACAAATGCCTTTTTGATGCCAGAGGAGATTGGCCAGACTGGTCTGAGCTGATAAAAAGGCACCAGTATCTCAGAGCATCTCTGAACGCACAACACATTGAACCTTGAGGAGGATGGGCTACAGCAGCAAAAAAACACACAGAGTGCCACTCCTGTCAGCTAAGAACAGGAAACTGAGGCTACAATTCGCACAGGCTCACCAAAATTGGACAATAGAAGATTGGAAAAATTTTGCCTGGTCTAATGAGTCTTGACATTTGGATGGTAGGGTCAGAATTTGACTTCCGCAGGGATAAAGCAGCATGTTAAAGCGCAAATCATCGCAGACTGGTTTCTTGAACATGACAATGAGTTCACTGTACTCAAATGGCCTCCACAGTTACCAGAACTCAATCCAATAGAGCACCTTTTGTATGTTGTGAAACGGGAGATTCACATCATGGATGTGCATCCGACCAATCTGCAGCAACTGTGTAATGCTATCATGTCAATATGCTATCAATATGTCAAAATCTCTGAGGAATATTTCCAGTACATTGCTGAATCGATGCCACAAAGGATTAAGGCAGTTCTGAAGGCAAAAAGGGGTCCAACCAAGGTGTACTTGCAATAATACCTATTAGTTCCTAAGAATGTGGCTGGTAAGTGTTTGTATGTGTGTGCATGCACCATACTCCAAGACAAATTATTGGAATGTGCAGTCTTTTTCTGTATAATATTTTTCTTTTTTGCAATTTTTTTTGTTTCTGATTCTTATCATACATTAATATCAATATTAATAATAATAATCGCTAATTTCTGCAGTACATTTGTAAAGTTATCCACAATGATCGCATTCTGTTCAAAACACAATAATTATATATATATATATATATATATATATATATATATATATATATATATATATATATATATATATATATATATATATAGTTTACTTCGACAAATTGATCAAAAACATTATTTCCAATAAGACCCATATGAAAAATACACAATGAACAAAATGCACAAACAAAAAAAAAACTGTCATTTCACTGTTTCCAATGTGGACAGAATCCCCAAAAAGAGAGTCTCAGCAGCTACTGAGCTACACTCAAAAAAAAAACAGAAGTTCCTTAACAAACTTTCGTTGACACATCCACATCGACAACTTGGATTGGAAATAAGGACACAGATCAAATTACACTCTCTCAATCAGTCACACACACACACACACGCATGCTTTCACACCACATCTGGCCTGTCCTCACACACACACCGGGTGCCAGAAAAGAAGCCGGATACACACTGAGCACATCAACACAATCTTCATGGACACTGATACACTCTCACAGCTGTCAGCTTCCTCCGGCGGCTGCCTCTAAACACGCACACACGCACGCACACACACACGAAAGTGGACACTTGGCTTTACCCACTAACGTGTAATTTCAGGCACAGATGCACAAGGCGACCACACGCACACACTCATGCACAGACACACACTATAAAATCGGCGATAGGGAGCACATGTGTTGGAATAGCATATGTTTAATGACACTTGCACTCATGTGAACTCCATTGCACAGTCAGACGACACACAAACAGCGCTGACGCACCGCACGCAGCCTCTTGCAAATGGCTTTAGTCGGAGAGCGTCTGCCAAGAAAATAAATGTAAATGTAATCGGAAATGGTGGCGTTATTGGCCTCATCTGCCCTCCGCTGTACAAGAGCCGTGACTCTTTGTTTGACATGGTCATTATTAAAGGTCAATGGGAATGTTGTTAACATGACAAAAAGCCTGTCGTGGACTTTCAATCTTTGACACCACTGCTATGAAACATGCGCGGGTTGGATGGTTTTACAGGTAACAGCGACTCCTGATGTGCGCTTTTATTGGCTTACATACTGTATGCGCTGTGGTGGAAATGGCTGCTTGATGATTGTGCAGTATGCCACCATGGATTGTGTATATTTTAAGGGTTACAGTACATCAGGGGTGTAGATTTAGCATGGATGGAGGGGACATGTCCCCACCAATATCCACCAACTACTAAGATATCCCCACCAATAATGTAATTACCTTTAAAATAATTGAGCTGTCAACATAAACCTGGCCACAGGGTTATATCACGTTCTCTAGTCGACTCGTTCTGCCCCCAAAACTCTTCTGCCCCCTTTTCCTGTTATAACATGTAACGTGATGTAACAGCACCAGAACTGTGCAGGGGAATTTTCTTGAGCAAGAATAAGGTGGGTGAGGTGGGTGACATACAAGTGAGGATGGTGGCAGCAAAAAAAAAAAAAAGGTGGACATGAGGAGCTCAAGTTTTCTATGGAAAAAGTCCATCATAATTAATTCATTAATTTGTTTATTTATTTTTATTTTTATTTATTTATTTATTTATTTTAACTTATTTATTTATTTTAATTCATTCATTTATTTATTTATTTATTTATTTATTTATTTATTTATTGCCACATCAGCAAATTATGGATTATTCAAGGCAAAATAGATATATAGTTGAAGTTAGAATTATTAGCCCCCTCCCCCCCTGATATTTTTTTACCCCAATTTCAGTTTAACGGAGAGAAGTTTTTTCAACATTTCTAAACAGAATAGTTTTAATAACTCATTTCTAATAACTGATTTATTTTATCTTTGCCATGATGACAATAAACAGTATTTGACTAGATATTTTTCAAGACACTTCTATACAGCTTAAAGCAACATTTAAAGGCTTAACTAAGTTAAATAGGTTAACAAGGCTGGATAGAGTAATTAGGCCAGTTATTGTATAATGATGGTTTGTTCTGCAGACTATCGAAAAAATATAGCTTAAAGGGCTAATAATTTTGACCGTAAAATGGTTCATAAAAAATTTAAAACTGCTTTTAATCTAGCTGAAATAAAACAAATAAGACTTTCTCTAGAAGAAAAAAATATTATCAGACATACTGTGAAAATTTAATTTGGGAAATATTTAAAAAAGGAAAAAAATAAAATAAAATATAAGATAATTCTGGCTTCAACTGTACATAAAATGTTACATGTTATATACTATCAACAAATTCAAATGAAAATAAATAGTTATTTAGACAAATATATAGGATAGAAATAAATTAAATTCACACAAAAATATATTCAAAGTTAAATATGATTTTTCAGTAAAATTTTTGATAAATAATTTAAGATTCTTCCTGGTGGTACCTTTTTAAAAGTGTCCATCAAAGTACTTTCCTTATAAAAAAATGTGTCTTATGGTATTCAAGCTTTCTATGTTCCAGCAAAATATGTTTCATGGTAAGAGAAGCTTAGCAGTAATTACATTTAGGTAAGTCCATCATAATAATGGTAACATTTATACTAGTGTTTTTTCCTGCTTTGACGCACAATCTAACATTATAGCAGGCTGGTATAGTCTGTGAATAATATGGTCTGAAAACTAACTGCACAATAACCTACTAAATTTAAAAGTATAAATAATATGATCCCATTCTCCAAATCTTTCGGAGTAGGCTAGCATGACAAATTTTATGTGGTTCATAGGTCCCCACCAAAGCGTAGAGCAATCTTACACCCTTGTAGAACAATGATGATTGTGCCTTATTAGCATTGTTATATTTTTGGCTATTGCAGGGGTTAAAATAATAAATTATTTTAGATTTCTACAATTGTAGAGTATCAAGGGTTCCTTAAAAATTAAAATGAATTGTTTTAGATCTTAATATCAGTATGTTATAAGGATATCTATAAGCTAGTGTGCTCCAAAACAGTAACAAAAATTGTGTTTAGAAGATATAAACCTGATATAAGCCACTTTCACTCATACAGACTTTGCGGGAAAATTAGCGGCAATTTTCGGATCATGTGAGAACAAACCCTTTTTGAAAATACCGGTAAATTCATTCCGGATATTTCCGGAAAGAGAACTTAATTTCCCGGAATGCTGCTCTGTGAATGCTGTTTGTGAAAATAAACAGCTTTAAATCCTTCCCCAGACACATTTAGCTGCTGCTTTATAATCAGTAAAACGTACAGTAGAGGTGATCTGCCAAAATGCTAACTGGTTAGCATAATATCTTTGAAACACTCCCCTGCCGTCCAAAGCCACGCCTCCTGAAATCAAGAGCGTGCGCACCGCAACATGACAGCAGATAACCCACTAGTTCATGTCATTCGCCATTTAGCAATGTAGTTAGTGGTTGGCCGACGGCATGCAGAAATTACACTTATTACTTACATGCTATTTCAGACTGAATATCCAGAGTAGAATGGTGAACAATATAGGGAGCGCGTCACAGGTTGTCATTGTTCAAAATTAAACCAATGTGAATATAAAACCAACTTCACCTCAGTAAAACAAGCTAACATTAGGTGGAATAGCACTAGTTACTTATGTTTTGTTGTTAAACTAAATTAAAATCTACATTATCGATGCTGTAAAACGTCCCTTATGAAACTGAAGTCACATCAATCTTTCACTGGGAGATTTCAGTGGCTGAACAACACTTCTGTGCATATAACCCATTCATAACAACACAATCTACATAAGCTTTGCGTGACGAAAATAGTTTTAAAACTTAACATAACCTGTCTAAAAGAAATACTTCAGCCATGGTGTCATCCTTCCTCCAGCTTGCAAAAGTAACTTCAATATTGATTCAGGATTTTAAAACGTTGATTCAGCATTTGATTTTACTGCGACTGTGATTGTCTCGTGTGCACATGAATGCGCAGCGTGCATGCAGCCGTGCACGCGCTAATGGCGGATATGCATAAACGGAGATGTGTCGTTGAACAAATCTACATTTGCTGACAGACAATTTGGGCTACTTATCAGAATTATGGGAAATGTCGGCCCGACAATTTTTAATTGGATGATTTTTTTTGTTTGTTTTATGCCTTAATATAAAAATACATTTAAATACATTAAGATAATTTACTTTAATCATTACTATTGGAATGTGAAGAGACTTCCAACCAGCACAAAAAAAAAAATCTGAAGACAATCACCTACTGCACCTTTAATGCTTCTATATTCCTTCTTAGTGCCAACTGTGGAAAAAAATATCGATAAAATGCTTATGATAAACCGCCGTTACCTGCATGACAAGCGTGCATGTGAAGGAGCGCTCCTGTGAGTCAGATTTGAGTAGACTACAACACAGGGAGTCTTTAGTTTTAAAAAGTATCTCAAAAGCAGCAGCCCAAGTTCAAATGTACATCTCGGTATGCGAAAGTGTTCCACCATGTCT
Source organism: Danio aesculapii (assembly GCF_903798145.1). NCBI lineage: Eukaryota > Metazoa > Chordata > Actinopteri > Cypriniformes > Danionidae > Danio > Danio aesculapii. The sequence continues at coordinate 38,626,790 of NC_079450.1, read as the reverse complement.
TTTCATCGATGTTGTTCACAATATCCATTATTTGTTCAGTCTCTGGGACAAAAGCAGCTACATGAATGCTAAAGTTTTAAATAAAAGTGATAACATCAAGAAAAAGATGGACCCCTTCATGTTTAATACAAGCATGGCCGTTTAAAGCTCAATTTTGGTTAATGATGTCAGAATTTACAGATACAGAATGGTCCTTTCCAGAAAAATCCCGGAACGTCCTTGCCTGTGTGAACAGCACACATTTGAATTTACCAGTAAAGTCTTTCCAGAAATTTTCTGGATATTTACCGGTATCACTGTGTGAAAGGGGCTATAAACACTCAAAGCTAGTAGTCTGTCACTTCCGCCTATGTGGAATTTTTTTTCACGTCACCTCATACTTCAGCTTATTAACTCTTGACCAATCAAATGCTCTCCAGTATCAGACATGTCTTTGTCAAGACACAACCACTCTCAATGGCAAAACTGGAATTAAAACACAACTCACTTGGCTGCTTTTTTTTAAAGGGGAGGAGTTACTCTGTGCCCCACTCTTTCTTTATGTTTCAGGTGAAATTAGGTCAAATTTCAAGGGGAAAAATTGCATAATCGAAAAGCACTTCACCAAACCTTAAAGTAAAGAACATTCATTGAATTTGTACATTTTGTACATTTGCTAATGTAAATATGTCCAAACTTTAAGTTAGCTTAGTAATATGCATTGCTAAGAACTTAATTTGGACAACTTTAAAAAAGGCTTTTCACAATATTTGATTTCTCAAACCCTCAGATTCCAGATTTCAAATGTATATTCTTCTTCTTCTTCTTCTTCTTCTTCTTCTTCTTCTTCTTCTTCTTCTTTTTATTATTATTATTATTATTATTATTATTATTATTATTATTATTCGTTTGGCACAATTTTCACAAGAAATTGGTATATATTTTTTGAAAACCCTTAGTACTTAAATCACAGCAGATCATCAAATATATAGTTTTGTCTAAACATTTCAGAATCATTTCAATTGTGTTAGTGAAATATACAATCACAAAATATCATGTTCACTACACATAATAAGTGCTTCATCTATATAAATGTTTCATTCACAGAAACGTGTTGGTTGAATACATCAAATCATACTATCAAATATCTGTTGTGTTTATGATGAAGTGGAGGTGACAGTCTCTCTCTCATCTCTCTATGGTTGCATGATGTGCTCCGTGTGCAAGCAGCCAATTTTCAGGCACTGCAAAATATCAAAGTACTTGCTACAGTGGTATGGTATCAAAATTCCTTGATTATTACGTCAAAATGAGAGTATAGTTCCTAACTAGATCAGCCTATAGAAAATAGCTACTTTTTAAATTTTCTGCCAGATTTCATGATGTAAAAGAGTAAAACTTTTTATCTAAACTCTTTGGTCGTTTAAAGTAAGATGCTAATGGTCTAATCCAACTCAATGATTTATGCTTAGCTAAGCTAAAAGGGCTCCTGCTAGACCAAAGATCAGCTGATTGGAAATTGTTCAACCAAACTGTTTAACTCTAGGGGAGGTGTAAAATGAGCCTATTCCAAAAACAAAATGTAAAAAAATAATAATTAAAAAGTAGAGTGTTCTTTAATTTTGTTGATCTTAAAATCAGCTTGAAATCAAAATTTACAATGTTTATGTTGCCAGCTGACATTGTTATTCTCAAGGTGAATAATTAATCCATGCAAATGAATCCACTGAAAAGAAAATAGTTTTGGTCATCTTCAATGAAAGTCTGATATTTTAGATTTTCAGAGTGGCGATCCTTCTATTAACGTCAACCTGAGGGTTACCATAGCAACTACATATTCATACCCTCTCTTATTGTTAGTTTGCACTTTAGGGCCCTAAAGCCCGCCCCTACACAATATTCCGCTTCAGTTAGAAGTTCATCAACATACTTAAAAGTCTCAGTAACTTCCGTTTGTTTAAGAATAATGATGTTCAGTAGCAAAATAAACATTGAACATTTTAATTTAATGCACACTTTAAACATTCATTCACACAAAAAAAAACACTAAGCTACACACAGAGAACACATTATTATGATCAATAATGAAGCTGTTTATACTATTTTGAGAGAATATGTCATGAACTTGAGCAGCACGATTCTGGCTAAAATGAGAATTGCGATTTTTTTGCTTAAAATAAAAATCAGGATTTTCTCAGGATTCTGTAAATGTAAAATAAAGGTTAATATGAGTCGGCAATTATCATTGTTTTTTCCCAAGCATTTGTTAAAACAACAATAATAATATTATGTGCAGGTCTACTGGTTTCTATAAATAATTCTATTCTACTTATAATAATTCTGATGTTGAATTATGTTTGAGATATAGGCCTATGTTTGCAAACTGTCATTGACAACATTATTAGACCATTTATTTCACTGGTAAAATCAACATTATATAGGCTAGAGTAGTTATACTGACACTGTAAACATTTATTTTCATGCACAACTATGTTCGCTAAGAAAGAAAAAAACAGATCAAATGCTTGTCTCAATCATAACTTTAAAATGCGATATCATTATTTAAATGATGTGCATGCTTTCGGTTTCATTTTCACTGCTGAGTGCTTTTCATACTTCGCGCGCGGCTCTCAATCGATCACTCTGTGCCGCAAACTGAATAGTATTTACAACTTTAGTACCTGTTACTCACAGCCTATCCAGGTTCTGTCTACTAAAGTTGACGCGCGTGTGTCTATCATTAAGCAGGTTGCGCATCCGCCCTCTCTGTGGTAACAGCTAAAGGTCAGCAGCTCACGTCATGTGTCATTTCCCGGCCGCGAATACAGTATTATATGAAGACAAAAATTACATTTTTAGGTGAATTATACCCTATAAATACAGTATGTGACTCTTTCATCATCATTTAGTGGTGTCATTGTCGCTGAACAATGTATGTGAAACAATGAAAAGACTCGCGCAGCTGCCTTTGCTTCTCTCCTGAACTTGAAAATATGATTGGCAGAATCGTAGAAATGCTGGATTAAGATCGTCTAGGGGGTCGAATGGAGATTGCGATCTTTTTTCGATTAATTGTGCAGCTCTAGTTTGAACCTGTATATGTGGCACATGAGAACAAACATCAACACAGTGAAATACAGGACAAACCCTCCCACAACCAAACCACACACATTAAGCTATCTAATTATAATGTTACTAGTCAGATTCACTGTTGAAATATAAATATTTAAATGGCGGCTGTCATAAAACTTGTTCTCATGATTTTTTCAAACACTCTTCAATAAATGAGCCATCACTAACAAGCAATATGCAATATAGGAAACATCTCTGGCTTAATGCTCTTTAGATGTATATTTTTAATGCTGACTAACCAGTTATGAATTCTAAATGGCTCTACTGTAGTAAATGTGAGATTTTATGTAACAAAGATTACAAGCTGTTTTTACTGACATGTTTGTTCACTATTGAAACACTGATTTCAGCTAATACACGGGACTCGATACATTTCAAGAAGCTTTAAACTGTTTCTTCAGCATACCTTCTAATGTCATTCGTGTTTTTATTTTATCTTGCTGTAACAACAATAAATTGTTCTAACACTTATCTTGATCTCCTTTGCGTTCTTTATCACTGACGCCAGATGGCCCAGATGCCACCTTCACAAAGTGAAAGTCAATCCAAATGGAAATGTGATTGAATGGAAATTTTGCACTTGAGAATATACTATGACATGATTAGCTACCTAGAATTAGGCTATTTTTTTGTGTGAGAGATGCCGACTTTTAGCACTTGGCAAGAAAAGTTTAGTGCAGATGAAACAGGACAAGAAAAAATTTTCATAATATTGCCTGTTCCCTATAATATTAATAAATGACTAAAATCTCTATTAATGCAAACATAAACTTGTAGACATGTGTCGATATGAATATTACAATATAGCATGATAATATTAATATTGTGGCCTCTTCAAACTGTAGTGAATAATAATTTGGGTCCCACTTTATATTAGATGACCTTAACAAATATGTACTTGCACTGAAATTAAATATGTACTTAGTGTTAATAGGTGTTTTTACATTGTACTTATTATTAATTAAACACATGCAATTACATCTGTAATTAATTTCTGTAAACATTTGTAATTACACCGTTTACCATCCTTTACACCTTAAGCCATCCATACCACTAAAGTTGTACCTAACCCAACCAGTATCCCACCCTAAGAGCACCAGAAGCATTCTGCAATATACACTAACTGGACACTTTATTAGGTACACCTGTCCAACTGATTGTTAACGCAAATTTCTAATCAGCCAATCACATGGCAGAAACTCAATGCATTTAGGCATGTAGACGATCTGCTGAAGTTGAAAGGTGAAGAAAGAAGAAAGGTGATTAAGGTGACATTGAATGTGGCTAGTCTGAGTATTTCAGAAACGGCTGATCTACTGGGATTTCCATACACAACCATTTCTAGGGTTTACAGAGAATGGTTTGAAAAAGAGAAAATATCCAGTGAGAGGCAGTTTTGTGGACGCAAATGCCTTGTTGATGCCAGAGGTCTGAGGAGAATGGCCAGACTAGTTCAAGCTGATAGAAAGGCAACAATAACTCAAATAACTACTTGTTACAACCGAGGTATGCAGAATAGCATCTCTGAATGCACAACACATCAAACCTTGAGGCGGATGGGCTTCAGCAGCAGAAGACCACACCTGGTGCCACATCTGTCATCTAAGAACAGGAAACTGAGGCTACAATTCACACAGGCTCACCAAAATTGGACAATAGAAGATTGTAAAAATATTGCCTGGTCTAATGAGTTTCGATTTCTGCTGCAACATTCGGATGGTAGGGTCAGAATTTGGCGTCAACAACATGAAAGCATGGATCCATCCTGCCTTGATTCAACGGTTCAGGCTGATGATGTAATGATGTGGGGGATATTTTGTTGGAACACTTTGGGCCCATCAGTTCCAACAGAGCATCGTGTCAACACCACAGCCAACCGGACTATTGTTGCTGACCATGTTCATCCCTTTATGACCACTGTGTTACTGTGGATAACGCACCATGTGATAAATCATGGATCATCTCAGACTGCTTTCTTGAACATGACAATGAGTTCACTGTACTCAAACGGCCTCCACAGTCACCAGAACTCAATCCAATAGAGCACCTTTGGGCAGTTCTGAAGGCAAAAGGGGGTCCAACCCGGTACTAGTCAGGTGTACCTAATAAAGTGGCAGGTGAGTGTATTATGAACACAGCAAGCACATTATATTTATTTTAAAGCCACTTCACATAAAGTGGAACCATAATTGATTAAAGTTTTTAGAGTGACTTTAGGAATATTCTGATTGTTTTGTTCAAAGCGGTTGTTCATCACAGCACTAAATGATGCCGACTTTTTCAAACATTAACATTTTTTACAGGTTAATCTGGTCTACGACATTGAAAATTCTCGGGATATTTATAGTCTTTTTAGTTCATTAATTTCTGTATAGTAAGGCTCCATTTATTAAGATAAATTGATTAAAGTAATGTCAATGTAATAACTAAAAAACCCTTATTAATCTTAGACTATGCTAATTTTATGCATAAACCTATTAAAATTCAGCTACATATTTTTTTAATTTTAACATAACTATAACTTTTTCTCACTGTTGATTTTAATCCATTAACTAACATGAAGACTTTATTGTAAAGTGTTACTTGCTGTACTTTATCATCCTTTTGTAATTCAATTTGTTTGAACATGTCTTTTCTCGGAACAAAACCTATGTTATTTTGGGTTATTATATCCGTTAAAGTAACATTTTTTGCAGCTTAGGTCAATATCATGATAATACCTTATATTGTGATTAAAGCATCCGCAATTAATTGCAACAAGATCACAACAATTTGATACCATCATAAGCCTTCCCACGTAAAGTTTTCCAAAATGCACTACTGTCAAAAGACACCTTAACATACTTTTTAAACATGTGGGAACAGGTTTATGGGGTTTACAGGTACATAATGTTGTAAAATGACATATATGACCTAGTGTTAGTCTATTAGGGTGGTTTACAGGGACACACCTATGGTCCCTGGTCATTCAAAATGCTTAAAGCTCATACTAAACAGGGACTTTTTAACATTCAAAATTTGCCACAGGTTTTCTCTGAAGGATGGGTTTAGGAGTAAGACTAGGTTAAGGCTATATAATAAGTGGATTTACAGTATAAAATACATTACAGTCATGAAGAGTCCCTGTAAAGCATGTATACAAGTATATGTGTATGTGTGCAGATGTGTGAGCAGCATCCAGCAGAGGTACAAACAAATACCAGTTTAATGAATAATACCACACATTGTTCCCCTCACTTGTTTATATGTGTCTGAAAAGCTGATGATCCAAACGAGTGTGAACATATGTAGTATAGTGTTAGCTGAGGCTGTGGTTTAAAGGTAGTAATAATATAAAATAATGTTCCGTTTCTTGCGCAGATTGATAATTGATAAGATATCGTCAGGACATGTATTAATTTTTCCTGTATATGTTTTATTTCACTTTAAAAGTGCCAGTAGCTGTCGACTAAGGACCACAGCTAAAAGTCTTCCAACATCTGAAAAATATTCTGCTGAAGAAAAAACGTCTACATCTCTACCTACATCTTGTATGGCCTGAGGGTGAGTAAATTAACAGCAAATGTTCATTTTTGGAGAGAACTATCCACTTAATATATTTAAATATCCTAAACTGCCAATTTACATTACAAACGAGCAATTGCAAATATAGTTAAATGCATGACACTCGTGTTTTATAAAAGTGTCTCTTCAGATACAGTAAGTGGATTAACCTACTTGACTTATAGTACACTTAATTGTATAGTATATGCCTTTTTTAAAAGCTTTAAAGAATTGCAGCACAAAAACTAAAATTCCTTAAATCAATTAATCGATCATAAAAATAATCAAAATTTCATAGATTACCTAAACTCTTTTGAGGTTGCAGCAACATTAGGGATTCAGATTTTTGGCTGAGATTTCTATTTAAAGGCAACAGCATCTGAAAGCATATTTGGGTCACTTCATAATAGCATTTCATTAGTTAACCTTACTAAATGTATTTACGAATATTAACTAATGATTAACAATACATGCACCACAAATCATAGTTCAACATTTACTAATGCATTATTAATATACAAAGATGGGTTTGCTAATACTAGCTAATGCACTGTGAGTTAACACGAACTAACAATGAATGACTTTATTTTGTACTTGGATAAATGTATTGTTTATTGTTTCATCGTGTTAGTGAATATATTAAGGGGACAGTTCACCCAGACATGAAAATTCTGCCATCATTTACTCACCCTGCACTTATTCAAAACATATATGATTTTCTTTCTTGTTAACAACCCAAGCTCATTATTGATATGTACCCCTGTATACATTTCTGGAGATCGCGAAATTTGTCCCAGGAGGTAAAATTTTTTACAGTTTTTTGTATTCTCAAATCCACCAGAGGCTGCTGTGTACGCATTTTCATATCTCAAATTTCTCTCGCGAGTGCCATTCACGGCTGCTGTTCTCGCATAAATCCACTAGAGGTCGCTGTCGACTGACTGTCTACTGACTGAATGACTGACCAACCGACTGATTGATCCCCCCATCGACCCCCTTCCCTAAACCCAACCTACAGAACTTTTTCAAAAGCAATCCAGAAAAAGATAGCCCTCGCATGATTTTTACCACGTTTTTAGATATTACCACATTCTCACCCTGTTGTTTACTTGTTTATTTTTTGCCTTTTGTTTTACCTGCTTTCTGAAATCATTATTTGCCGGACTCGAACCCCGTCATCACAGTCAACTCCTCTCTGCGTCTCAAGTCTACCGACAGGGCGAGCTACCGAGCAAACTGGTAACAGTGGAAAAACTGTCCACACGGAGGTAAGCAGTCAGCTGGTAGTGCGAAAAAAAATGGAAGATCATAGCGCGCCATAGCGTTCATTTTAAAGATGAAATGCAGCCATACATAGCTCTGGCTACATAATTCACGCTTATACATTTCCCCAGAAATGTATACAGGGGTATATATTCACAATGAGCCTGTGTTGTCTGTTAAACACAAAAGAAGATACTTTAAAGAATGCTTAACGACTCCTTGATATTTATAGTAAAACCCAACTATGGAAGTCAATAAATGGCAGCAAACAGCATTTTTCGAAATATCTTCTTTTGTGTTTAACAGAAAAAAAGTGAAGGGTGAGTAAATGGCAATTTTTTTTTTTTAAAGATCCTTGTTGTAAAGTGTCACCATATTTGTAGGAAATTAAATTCTGTCAGAGACTTCTGAATTAATATTAAGACTGGTCAGAATCCTAAATGAGGCGACGCTCATCCCCTCACAGCTTTTTTTTTTTAATTGAAGATTGTTTTGAGCTCATCAATTGGGCTTATTAAGCATGTAAAGTACTATGCTATTAGTATGTATATTAGACTCAAGGTAATCTCTCTAGGTAGCTTTTGTGCAGTTGTTCCTAATTACCATGTGCGGTAAGAAGAAGAGATTGTGAGAGAGAGGGAGTGAGAGAGATAGAGAGTGGTGTCTGACAAAGCGATGGGGGGGGAGCTCATGATTCCTGTTGTTCTAATGAAAGTTGTTGGGAAAACTTCGCTTAGGCAACTAAGCAAAAAAATGCTCAGTGTCAGAGTAGCACAGACTTTAAATTAATGCATCATTTCATAAATGCAGCCTTGCGTTGTCCTATTTCTTTGAAACTGATGACAGTTGTTGCCCAATGAGACAGTTTCTCTCGTGCTCAGCACACCATGCTGTGAGTTAACCAGCAAATTATGACTGTAATAACACAAGAACAGCCTCCGCTCCTCAATCATCCAGACAGTGTATCTATAGATATTTAAAAACTATAAACGAAGTCAGCGTTCCTAAACACACACACACACACACACACGGAATAAACAGAATAGGTAAACATACTTAAAATAGGAAGTGCCAGATCCTAAAACCACATTCCATAATAAAGATATCAATAATTCATGAGATTTAAATTACACGGCTGGCGAACAGTTGTTAGATTCAGATGGTGAATCGCAGATACAGTCTTGGATGTAGCAGCACTGTTCACATAGGCCTAAAGCTATATTAGATTACTGACACACCAACATACACACCTGTGCATCACATGCTTGATTACCCTTACAATCGCTCTCTCTTTCTCTCTCCCTCTCTTTTTTCATCTCTCCTTCACTCCACACAACTGGACTGAAGGTGAACACGCTGAAGTACTTCAAACAAACCATCTATGCCTGACTGACATGATCTGCACTTTTTTCTGTCACATTTTGAAAAAGAAAGCCTAAAACACACAACAAAAGTGGATTTAAACTAGTGACTATATTGACTGCATATGGAATTATAAGATTCTTTGTTTAAAGTTTTTGCATTCCATATAGTAGAAACTGAATTGTGATCATCATAGGTTGTCTAAATAAAAAGTTCTCATTTTTCAGCTGACCTTAACACAGATTCTACTTTTGACTAAAATAATAACCCTAAAAATCTTCACCATAACATAAACATGTAATACTGCTAAATCCCAAAATAACTAAACATTAAACACAAAACTATAAAAAATAATAAAGTAAATTTTAAAAACTCAAATTTCAATATTTAATCTGCATGTTCAGATTTAGAAATATGCCAAAATTAACCTTAAGGCAATCTATTAGATATTTAGTTCAATCTTTTTTTAGTTCAATCAGATTTTTAGTTCAATCAACACTTTAGTTCATAAACCCTCCATGTTTCTGGAAAACATTGAGCAATTCTGAGTGTGCTTCATGCAGGTGAGTGGGCTTGACAAACCTGCCAACCTGATTTCACCAAGTAGGACATGTTCCTAGATCAACATCTATGTTGATCCTGGAACAACATTCCAATCAGCCAATCAGAATTGAAGGATACGTTTACCGTTTATGTTAAGTTTAGGCTTACGGTTGGGTTTATGCACTTCTACATGATTGTTAGGAGTAGGGAATAGGTATGGATTTCATTTTCAAACAAAAGTGATGTTCCAGGATCAACAGATGTTAATCGAGGATCGCATCATACTTGGCAAAATCATGACTTGTTGACAAACCACCTGAAGAAAATACTATTTTCCCCTCCATATGCACCAGACACTTTCGTATAAACCCTCCATGTTTCTGGAAAACAATGTGCAATTCTGAGTGTGCTTCATGCAGGTGAGTGGACTTGACAATCCCGTCAACCTGATTTCACCAAGTAGGACATGTTCCTGGATTAACATCTATGTTATTCCAATCACCCAATTAGAATTGAGGCATTTGTTTACCGTTTATGTTAAGTTTAGGTTTACGTTTAGGTTTATGCACTTCTACATTATCCAACTATTATTTCCCTCTGGTTGAGGGGTCGGGAATTGGTATGGATTTCATTATTAAACAAAAATTATGTTCCAGGATCAACTTGAATGGTAATCCAGAATCGCATCATACTTGGCAAAATCTTGTTGTGCTGTCAAACCACCTGAAGGAGGTACTATTTTCCCCTCCATATGCACCAGACACTTTCTTTTAAACCCTCCATGTTTCTGGGAAAACACTGTGCATTTGTGAGTATACTTCACACAGGTGAGAGGGCTTGACAAAGGCTTTGCCGGCAGCTAGCTCTCTGCAACTTTCACATGGTTGCCACTGAAGCTAAGAAGGGTCAGTACCTGGATGGGAGACCACCATGGAAAAGCTTGGTTGTTGCTGGAAGTGGTGTTTGTGAGAGCAGCAGGGGGCGCTCAACCTGCGATCTGCATAGGTCTTAATGCCCCAGTATAGTGATGAGGACTCTATATTACTCAGTGAAGACATTAAACCAAGGTCCTGACTTTCTGTGGTCATTAAAAATCCCAGGATGTCCTTCGAAAAAAAGAGTAGGGGTTCAACCCTGGCATCCTTGCCAAATTTGCCCACTGGCCTCTCTCCATCATGGCCTCCTAGCCATGCACATATCATAATTGGCTTCCTCACTCTGTCTCCTCTAAACCAGTCAGCTGGTGTTTGATGTGTAGTCTGGCCAGGTGGATGCTGCACACTGGTGGTGGATGAGGAGATCCCCCCCAAAAATGTGTAAAGTACTATTGAGTGTCCAGAAAAACACTATATAAATGTAAGGAATTATTATGTATATATGTGTAAGCATAAAAATATATATGTATCTTATCCATATATTGCTGCTCTTTGGGGATTTCAAGTGATTCCTTTATCCTCAATAGTAAGTCACTTTCAATAAATAGCCCTCTGATTCAATAATTGTAAGCGTAGGGTTTTATTTAAAGAAAATAATATTAAGGATGTCTGCGTCTTTGCATGTGTACAAGGGGGGGGGGGGGGGGGGGGGGGGGGGCTGGGAAGCTGATGGAAGGTTATAGAAGCTAAAGCAACCAGAATGAGAATAAATCCCCGCCTATGTTAACCATGATTGCAACGACATCTTTACCAATCAGAGAATCACGACAAGCAAATCGACCCACAAGAACACTTTTGCACCCGTTCACTCCGTGAAGCACTGCAAATGACGTAACTGCTCTTGACTTACTTAAATCTTACTCTTTTTGCTTCAAATCACAGTTTGTCACGCTGCCATAATTCCTGGCTTTTTAAAATCCCAATGGGAAAAAATGAATTGGAAATATACTTCTGCAACCAAAGGCACTGCAAAACTGGACTCCTAGGTATATTGTTCTCACCCCAAAGTGCTTCCAAGCCTGTATGAGTTTACTTTTTATATTGAACACAAAATTTGGTTTTTTGGAGAATGTTAATAACCTGTAACCATTGACATCCATAGTAAGAAAATCAAATACTATTGAAGTCAAATGGTTACAGGTTTCCAACATTCTTCAAAATATCTTTTAACTTAACTTAATTGGTTTGTGTTTGAACAACATAAACAGGGTTTCTGTAGGTTTCATCAAGTCAAATTTAAGACTTTTTAAGACCCTTTTAAGACCATTAGGAATGGAATTTTGGACTAATGCAGGGTTAAGACTTTTTCTAATGACCTGATATTATCGTCTTATTGTTTTTAGTTTTTTATCTTGATTAGGGAATTTAATTTGTGGAATTTGTGTAAAAATGTCTAACAGCTGTTGTGAATTGTACCCCTTAGCAATAAAAAAACTTAAATATAAAAATAAGGTTTTATTGGTTATTGGATGGTTGGCAGCCCAACTGAGTTGGACAAAGCAAAATTAAGACCTGTTTAAATTGATTTAAGACCTAAAACACGATATTTAAGCTAATTTGAGACTTTAAAGGCTACATTTTAGTTTTTGAAATTTAAGACATTTTAAAGGGCACCTATGATGAAAATGTGCAGGTATAGTGTGTCCACTGTCATATTGGGGTGATGTAAAGACAATAAGTTTCTTTTTTTAAATTTCCTGATGTTAAAAGAGGATCCAAATCTCTCCCATTTTGAGGCCCACCACAACGTGAAGTAGGACTGTGGTTTCCCTGCCCACCGAATTGATTGAAAGCCGCATATTAGCATGTCTCCGTAGTAACGCGTATATTCAAATCAACAAGACAGGATGTGCGCAAATCAACTGGGACTCAAAGATCTGTTCAGCTTGCTGTGATCATCAATCATCATCAAATGTGATCAATAATGACTTTTACAAGTTTAAAACATTTTTAAAACAGTGCATGTTTGTAATTAATTACAGCAATTTTACCGTTTTTACTTTATTACTACAGCCACGTTTCAGAACAATTATAAAAGACGCTTCAATCCCGAATTGTGGACATTAAATCAGGTTTATTTTGAACATATATCCATAAATATCCATACAGCAGTGGATATTAAAGTGTATCTTGTCACATTTGCCATGCAAAAACAGTGCAAATTTAATTCTCACAAACATTACGTGAGATCTGCTTCCTTCATGTCTGTCACTGTGCTGTTTATTTGATGCAGTCGAAGATTGAGGCACACTCTGACAGGCATATAGGAAAGGTAGGTGGAGAACTAGCATTAAAGGAAAAGGCAACAAAAACAGCTACATTGTGTTCAGAGCAGAAAACTCCAATATTCTGAAAGCTACAATAAATAATCTGATGGGTGTTTGAGCTGAAACTTTACAGACACATTCTGGAGACACAAAAGACATATTAAATCTTGAAAAAGGAGTAAAATAGGTGGGTGACCTTTAAGACTTTTAGACCCAGCGAGCACCGTAATAAAGAAATTGTGTGGAACCCAACAGTTTTTACAGCACAGTGCATTTTTGCAATGTCATGTGTAAGGAGATTTTCTTTAAATAATGTGGGGAACATTTATTTTGCTTACATATGGAAAAAAATGTGTTTAGAAAAATGCCTGTGTACATGTAAACACGTTTGTGACAATTGAAGGGTGAGTAAATAATATTAAACTTTTCTGTTTTGGGGTGAACTATCCCTTTAAGCAAACAAAACAAATAGGAAACTGCATTATTATGTACAGTTGAAGTCAGAACTATTAGCCTCACTTTGAAAATTATTTCTTTTTTAAATATTTCCCAAATGGTGTTTAACAGAGCAAGGAAATTTTCACAGTATGGCTGATAATATTTTTTCTTCTGGAGAAAGTCTTATTTGTTTTATTTCGGCTAGAATAAAAGCAGTTTTTAATTTTTTTAAACCATTTTAAGGTCAAAATTATTAGCCCCTTTAAGCTATATATTTTTTGATAGTCTACAGAACAAACCATCGTTATACAATAACTTGCCTAATTACACTAACCTGTCTAGTTAACCTAATTAATCTAGTTAAGCCTTTAAATGTCACTTTAAGCTGTATCGAAGTAGTGTGTTGAAAAATATCAAGTCAAATATTATTTACTGTCATCATGGCAAAGAGAAAATAAATCAGTTATTAGAAATGAGTTATTAAAACTATTAGGTTTAGAAAGGTGTTGAAAAAAAATATCTTTGTTAAACAGTAATTGAGGAAAAAATTAAACAGGGGGCTAATAATTCTGACCTCAACTGTATACTCCATATGAAATGCATCAGTGAAACTAAAAGTTATCAAACAACCATTCGGGCTTTTGCTTTGATCTAAACCAAAAGTAATCCTGCAATACTGCGACACGTCAGGTAAAAGCTCGGCAGCTTTCTTGTCCTGCTTTTTCTCCATTAACATACTGTCAGTATGATCAATCAGCACCCCTTGAATACATACAGCCCAAAATGTCTCCTCAGTCTGGTCCACCATTATCCGTGTCATTTCACTGGCCCTGAATCTCATCTCGTTTCATCCAACAGCTGCTGTACACCATCCCTGCACCTCTCCACTTCACAGAAACAGCAGCACAATACCTGTCTTATCACCAGAAACCTCCCCGAGGGAAAGCACGGCCTCACTTGTTTGATTCCCAGCCATTGTTTGTTTGCATCTGTCAATAGCTTTTTATGGACTTGTCTTTGATTGGATATCGGCGATGAATGGACGGAGGGCCTGCGGAGTGTTGCTTAGCTGTCAGGTGTGCGTGGAGGCGAGGGAAGTCTTGCAGGGATTTTCCGTGGAAACTGTACAGGACCGCAGATTTAGTTGGAGAGAAATATCCGTGGTTACGGTAACCGTGGAGATGGGTGAAAAGGAGGACTCGGCTTCCTGTGGAAACTCATGGCTGATTAGAACAGGATGCCGCTGAGTGCTACACTTTCTGTGTTAATGTTTCCTCTTTTAATATGCTAACATTTCCGGCTTCTTGTTATAAAAAGAAACATTTTCAGAGCTACTTCATCGCTACAATGGATCATAGAAATACTCTCATCCTTTTTTTCTGCTTCTCATCCTTGTTCTTCCATCGCTTCTTTACTACCACTTGGCGTCCGCTTTGTAACACTGGAAGGTAGCATTTACAAGGAGAGCTTTTTGCCATCCAAATAGTTTTTGTTCTTTCCTTTTTTTTTACATCTGCATATTGCAGCATCTTGCGTGAAACAGTATTCTAAAAAACAAGACATTCAAGTCATCCACATTTCAGTCAAATAAAAATAATTCATTAAAAATGAGAATTAAATCCTAATTATAAAAGGAAAACATTAAAATGTCTACACTTTGTAATAACTGACATTTATAAATTTTATGTCTATGAACTGAATTTTTATCTCCTACTGATGACTGTCATCATTTCTATTTATGTCAATTGTGACTTAAACTAATACATTTTCTTTTTTGTTTACCTTATATATGAATACACCTCATAAATGTGATGTTTTGCTTCATAATTACATTTTATGTAATATTTTATTTTCTATTAATATCCATTTGGACTTTATATTAAGAATGTCCTAATCAGGTTTTTTTGCCCTCGAGTCAGAGTCATTTAATTTTGAGTATCTACCGATACTGAAACCTGATCCAATACTTCTATAATACATTAAAAAAAAAGAATAAAGAAGAGTGAAGAAACAGATCCAGCATGTTCCTTATTTTTTATTTAATTCACCTTATTTTAACATTCAACAACTCTGTTAACAAACAGAGCACAACACAGACAACGTGTTTTAATTATTTTCCAGTGGGCTAGATATTATTTAAGTCATACAAACATCTTTACTGAAGCCTCTCTACTAGACGGTTGGTCTTGCATGTCCTTCATGTTTGTAGTTTCTTTACACTTTTCACTCGTGTTTGTAGCTCTAATCGAATTCACGTCCAACGCCAATGTACTGTGGGCAATATTAGTGGTTTGAGTATGGACGGTTCTAAACTTAAAACTTTGACTGAAAATAGTAAACCATCCGGGAACCTTTGGTATACTCTTTTCAACATACTACGATTTGGAACATTCTAATTTTATTTTCAAATATTACCTAGGACAGACTAATGACTAATAACAAATTCGTATGCGAATTGTGACGCAGCAAGCTTCTTTCCGCTTCACGCTGCTTTCGTTTTCTACTTTGCTGGCATTTAACCAATAGTGTCACTGCAACAAAGTGATGTCATGGCACACACATTGCTGTTTTTGTGTGAAGTCAAGAAAGAGGTCTAACTCTGTGCCACAGCATATAATATAATATAATATAATATTATATAATATAATATAATATAATATAATATAATATAATATAATATAATATAATATATATAGATAGATTATATTCATTCAAGTCCTGATCGGGAGGTAACGTCCGATTTCCTTGTGATCAGGCCCGATTTCCAATCATGTGATCGGATCTGGACATTCATGATCTCATGACTTCACTTAGTATCTGATAATAACTTTGTTATGACCGTATATTTTTTATTATAATTTTCTTACGTCAATACTTACTATTATTTTCTTACGTCAAAAAAAATATATATTTTTTTTTTTATATACACATTACTTAATGTGTAGCAGTTTTTACTTTTTGGACCTCCCAAAATTGAACTTCTAAAACTGACAGTTCATCAACATTTCGTTAAGACAATCATGTGACAGTCTTCACTTTTCATTTAGATTTTGACTATCTCACAGTTTTTGGTCTCAAAATTTTTGTTTTTGCTTCAAATGAAAGTTTGTCGCACTGCTATAATTCATGGCTTTTAGAAGAAAAAAAGCAACATTCCTCAAAATATATTCTTTTGTGTTCAACAGAAAATGGAAACTCATCTTTACTTCAATCCGTACTTTTCCTTAAGATTTTGACTCTCACACTTTTTCCTCTCGTCAATTATTTTTTTTTGCATCAAATCAAGGTAAAAAAGTGTGTGTGTGTGTGTGTGTGTGTGTGCGTGTGTGTGTGTGTGTGTTGGGGGGGGGGGGGGTGTTGGTGTGAATTTGAAACACACTCCTGCAACCAACGGCAATGCAAAACTGGAATACTAGGCATATTAAATGGATGGTTCACCATTTACTCACCCTCAAGTGGGTCCAAACTTTTATGAGTTTCCATTTTCTATTGAACACAAAAGAAGTTATTTTGAAGAATGGTAGAAACCTGTAACCATTGACATCCTTAGAAAGAAAAACAAATACTATTGAAGTCAATGGTTACAGGTGTGCAACATTTTCAAAATATCTTCTTTTGTGTTCAACAGAATATGGAAACTCATCTTTACTTTTCATTTAGATTTTGACTATCTCACACTACTGGTCTCGTCATTTGTTTTGCTTCACATCAAAGTTTTCCGCGCTGAAAAAAAATTTCTTCTTTTGTGTTCAACAGAAAATGGAAGCTCATCTTTACTTTTGCTTTAGATTTTGACTCTCACACTTTTGCTCTCGTCACTTTTTATGTTTTTAATTAAAATCAAAGTTTGTCATGCTGCTATCATTCCTGACTTTAAAAAAAAAATTGGGGGGAAAATTTTTTGAAAATACTCTCATGCAACCAATGGCACTGCAAAACTGGACTCCTAAGCATATTAAAGGAATAGTTCACCCAAACTGCTGAACACAAAAAAATAAGTTATTTTGAAGAATGTTAGAAACCTGCAACCAGGTTACTCTGTAACAGGTTTGCAACATTCTTCAAAATATCTTCTTTCGTGGTCAACAAAAAATGGAAACTCATCTTTACTTATCACTTAGATTTTAATTCTCACACTTTTGCTATCATCATTTTTTTTCTGTGTAATAATTTGATCTTTAATCTTAATTTCAACTTCTCATTAATTCCAACTTTACCTTGCAACTTAGTATCTCAGTTTACTGACTACCATCATTTTATCTCAGACAATTACGATTAGTGTAACAATTTTGACATTTCATCTCAAAGATGATGATTCGACTTTATATCATAATAAAAATTTACTAAACTTTTTGTTTTGCCTTCTACAGCATAAATAATTTAAAACAACTTTAAATAAAATCAACCTCTAGATTTTCTCATTCCGCCAGCCATCCTGCCAGCATCCCACGTTTTTATTAAACAGCTCCCAAAGCAGTAACAGTTCTCTCTTTCTGTGAGACAGGGTGGGCTGTTTCAAATTTAGGTCTGAATGTCTGAGCAACCAGAGTCTCCTGTTTCTCCATCTGACCCCGAGCACCCAAACTGCTTCTGAGGTCCAATGTAAATGAGCGTGGCCTTTATCAATAGCGAGCCAGCCTAACCGCTGGGGAGCTGAGGGAAAAGGGAGCAATGTAATCTCTTTCAAACACCAGCCTATGATCTCGTTAAAGACTAATTGATGTTCTGTGTTAACGAGCTTTACCTTAATTAGTCACATTTAAGTGAACGGGGGGATACTGAGAGGGGAGTTGGATGCAGTTTGGGGTATGCTGGACTCAACAACTCTGCTATACTAACCAAAAAATAAATAAAAATAGATAAGAGGAAGTAATCAGATGAAGAGACTAATACAGAGAGAGATTCAGCAGGGGGGAAAGGGAGATGTTAAAAAAAGCAGCAATACTCTAGAGTCTCAAAGCCCAAGGGAGGAAACGATAGAGAGGATAGAGAGCAAAGGTAAAGGAGAAGATACAGAATCAATGTGCTGAAACACAAGGGAAATGCAAACGTTGATTCAAGCAGCTCTCATCTCACTGTCTGAGCCCTCCAACCATGTTCCCTCTCAGATATTCAATTCCTCTCCCTCTTCCTCTCCTCCGTTTCCTCCTCTCGCTCCCTCCTTCTGCTCCCCATCCAGCTTCATCTGGATCCACACCTCAGCCACATCCTGCTCTTCAGTGCATTATGGTCTCTCACCTTCTTTCATTCTACACTCTTTTCATTCTTTCATAGTCTCCTGCCTTCCTTATAAGTGCACATTCCCCCCCTCCCGCTACAGTAAAGCCTGGAAAGCAGCTGTAAGACAGACCGCTGGAGTGAAGCTATATTGACACTGAAGGCAACACATTAACATTGCTGTGCGCATTACAGTACTGCAGTGTGTGTGTTTGTAGTCCTTGCTGATTTGCGTGCCTGGTATCCACAACATGCCTCGTTCAATAAACGCTTCAATTTTACTAAGATATGCATCTGTCTGACAAGATGTGAAAAAGACAGCAAATCACTACTTATGAAAGGTCACGTAGCACAACATGCCGTTTGTACACTAACTCGTGTAATTGAACTCAAATGTTTTCTGTGTATGATTTATGCCAGCAGAGCTGATCTCAGGCCTGTCTTGGTGGACATTAAGACCTCACATTCTCCCCCTGCAGGACTCCAGGCTCCCTCATAACAGCTTTAATAAGTTTGGCGCAAGGAGGGAGTAAAAAACTTATTACAGAATATGAAGCAGAAGCCCCACATAAATGATTTTACTTCATCTAAACGCCAACGGTTTGATTCATATCGCAGGAGGAAAACTGTGGGCCTGCGATGGGCTCATATGAAATGAGCATAACGAGTGCTGCTCATAAATCTCAGCGATTTCTTACACAACTGTTAAAAAGCAAATGGCCAGACTTTGAGAAATGACAGCAATTGCTGTCTCAAGACATTTCAGTTCTCTGGCTTCCCCTTTAAATGATTCCAAACACGAAACGCACTCGAAAATGAAAAGCTGTGCGGTTTAAATAAGCTCACAACGCACTGAGGCAGCAAGAGTATCAAACACACGTACACTATGAGAGACTGTGCTCAGTAAAATTGATAAATCCGCAGTTTACATACACAACTGGAGACGAGCAGTCTGACAGCGCGGCACAGCGACACGATCATTAGCCGCACCAAAGAGGCGTTTTAAACACGTTTCAACATTCAGTTGTTTCACAGTTGTTGTTTTTATGAAAATCACTAATTGTGCCCGCAGACTGCGCGTGTCTCAGTGCCGTTTCCAGGCGCGTGCGACAGTGCGCGCGTGCGTTTTCGCGTGTTGCTGTAAAGCTCTGCGCGTATCTGTGCAGTGAGAGTGCAAGAAAAGTCGAAGTGTGTGCCTTTGACTGAGGAACAAGTGGGCTTATGAGCAGTGGCATATGAGCGCGCGTGCAGCAATGACAGAAGGGTCAAACCCCCGCGCGCGCCGGCCGTATCCATCTCCCTATCGCGTGCCATCCATCTTTTGCACATATAGCGCATCCAAGAACCCTCAACCGGAGCCGCCGGTGCACTGTCAGTGCCATGTCTCCTCTCTCCACGCAGTCAAGTCCGTGCAGAAACACAGCGGTATTCATTAAACTGTTACTTACTGTGTTTTTCACGCGCCTGTCCCCCCTCTCTCCTTTCGGCCCTCCATCCTTTTCACATCATTCCTTTCGAGGTACCCTTTTTGCGGCTTCTCCGGGGAAAATACACCTAGAAATATATATATTCTACATGTATTCAATTTTCGCGAGCTCTCTCTCTCTCCACCAATCTCCCGCTCCCTCCTCACTCTCTCTCTCGCGCGCGCGCGCGCTCCTCTCTCCCACTCTCTCTCTCCCTCTCCCTGTTTCTCCGCTCTTTTGTTAAAATTCAGTATATGCGCCTCGTCACCTAGCAACCGTCAACCGTCAACCTCCCTCTATCGCGCGCGCGCGCCTCTCCTGCCTCTCTCTCGCGCGCGCTCTCTCCATCACTAGCGACACGTGTTGAATGCTAAACTTAGCGGTGTGGAATAATATTAATAACTGGGTGGTACGAGGTCTCTTCCTCTCTCTCTTCTCGTTACCTCACACACATACACACACTCGCGCGCTCTCTCACACACACCTCCTCCTTTCGCTCGCGCATATCATCATGCAATATAAATATTTACTAGAGCCACTCAGTCCTCTGTTGCATGGCCCCCCGCAGCCCCCCTCCGCGTCTTTCTCTCCCCTCCCATAATCCCGTATTGCGAATCAATGGTGCCGTATCGCCACTTCTGCTTCCCCGAGCAAAACGGAGAGGTGTGCGTCCGTCACGCCGCCCGTCCGTGTCACCAGACACGCGTGTATCCACACAGCAAAGACAGGAGAGAAAATACGCACCGACCGTGTGCGTGCGTGCGCGCGCGTCCTCCGCAGAGTGAGTTTCTGTTGCTTATGCCGGGAAAATGATCGGTGGATGGAGCAGCTTAAGCTGCAGTGTCAGTGGAGCATCGACGTGTCAATACATGGTAATTTTATTAAATATTTCTCTCTTTAAAAATGTAGTTAATACCATTTATCCTTTAAATTAACCCACTCTCAAAACATCAGAGAAAGATGATGTTTTAATTAGAGCGTTAAATAGTTTATGTTTAAACCGTTCTTTTTGCGATTCCCAAAATGCAAGTGAATGGCTGTTGACACTTTTAAAGTCAAATGAAACGTACAGAAGCAAAACTAAACTATTACCTGGCTCTTGACGATGCAATGAGGTATTATGAAGCACATTGAATTTTCTGTGCAGAAAACGTTCACAAGTAACTTACTGTACAAAGCCTGACTTTAACAGATCCCATCTGATATATGCCTTTTTGCACCAAGGAACTTGTGCTCCTGTTATCAAGACACCCAGCATCGTTTGCAGATGCTGAATAATGATAATAATGCTGCAGGAAAAAAGCAGTTCCAGGCTGATTATAGCTTCAGAAAAACATTGTCAGAAGCCACAGACACAGTTCACCCAAAACTGAAAGTTATGTCATCATTTAATCACTCTTTAATCGTTTCTTTCTTCTGCTGAACACAAAAGAATATATCCTTAAGAAAGTTGGAGACCTGCTGTCATTGACCTCCATAGTATTAGTTTATCCTACACTGTAAAAATAAATCTGTACAACAACAGTTAAATGACTGTTCATTTTAATGGATTTTTTTCCGTATTACACATGTTAAGGGTGTTTTTCTGTTTATATACATTTCAAATTGCATTATGGGACCGGTACCACACCTCAGACAGTGTTTGATGGACATCAGGACATAGTTCTTACTCTGTTTTCCCCTGCTAAGTATGGTTAATAAAAAACATCACAATATTTTAGTTAAAAGTCTTCATGACCTAATTAGAAGCTATTTATTTATTTCCTTTTCAGCCATTTTATTAGCTTCTTCTGTCATAATGTACATCATTAAGAAGCAGCATTTCTCAAACAGATGAATCTAAATGCACACTTAACAGTTCATACACAACTATACTTTCCCATACAAACACACACACACACACACACACAGTCTGCACAGTATTAAATTGATAAACAGCATTTAGAAAACATTTTCTTGCAGATGAAATAATACATGGAGGGCCATTTAATTCTTCATGCTCTCTACAAACAACTCGATGCATGCCACAGTGAGAGCAGCCACTAGCACAACAAACTCCTGAAAGCCCACCTCTCCATCCCAGTTCTTATCCAGATCAGACATTGTCTTCACCACCATGGGGTCTTTACTCGTGGCTCAAAAGTCAGTGAGTTCCCCTTGAAGCAAGCTCTTGAGTTCAGATTTGCTTAGGTATACTTGTCTCCTCTTTTGGAGGAGTATGTGTGGAAGACTTTAATCAAGCCTTCCATTGCATTTTTTCAGTTTCAAAACCATGTCAGAAAATAGCATCCAGACGAGGAGCAGTAACTAGTGCTTTATCGTTATTTTAAATGATTATAGTCTTGTCTGAATCTGCCATGGAAAGTACAAGTGTATATTGTAAATAAGAACAGACATTTTTTTTTTTCATTAAGGTCAAACTACACTATAAGTGTTTAAATGTAATATGAATGAGTATTTACCTAATGATTTTCTAACCTTTTTATAGTATTACTATGAAATTCAGTGCCTACACATTTTCATTTCTTCAAAATATCTTCCTTTGTGTTCAACAGAATTAAGAAGCTCAAAGCTTTTGAACCACTTGAGAATAAGTAGAAAGTGAGCAAAATTTAAATTTGAGGGTGAACTATCGATTTCATTGTAAACAAGCCCATAGCTTTTAGGTTAAGCCATGACTTTTAACCTAATCTTCTTTAATATTCTACTGAAGAAAACGTCCACAAATATTTAGGATGGCCAGCAGATAAAAATTTTCAGGTGAACTATCCCTTTAAGATCTTTGCTCTGCTCTTGTGGGCCCTTTCTTTTCTTCTTGAACTGTGGTCCTGTGAACGTGGTCACTTTTCAATCGAATAATAAACCAATAACTCAATAGCCTGTGATTAATACTGACACTCGGTGTGTTTCATTTAGTGAGCTCCAATGATAAATGGTCAATGTTTTTTTCAGAAGGTCATTCCTTACTGAATCCCAGCGTGACGCAGCGATATTGATGAAATACCGCTCAGCCATTTAAAGCGCAGTCGTTTCCAGCCCTGTTCCTGGAGGCCCCCCAACGCTTCACATTTTGGATTTCTCCCTCATCTACCATACCCATTTAAAGTCTTGGAGAACTCTAATGAGCTGGCGGGTTTAATCAGGTGTGTTTGATTTGGGAGACATCCAAAGTGAGTACTGCTGGGGGTCCTCCAGGAGCAGGGTTGGGAACAGTGTTTTAAGACATAAACTACTGATCCGTTCCCTCATCTCCTCCACTCAGGGAATCTATTAGCATTACGTCTGAGCTAGAACATACGCTGTATATATATTAAAGCACTCACTCATTAAATAAGTGCAATGAGTAAGTGCTTTAATATATATGCAACAGTTTTATTTTTAGGCCCTTAATAAACATTTATAAATGAATGACATTTGCTGCTTCTTCTGCAGTTATTGATTGATTGATTTATTTATTTTATAAAACTATTCATAAAACTATTTAAAGTGAGTTGAAGCGACACAATTCTTAAGGTTTTTTGAGACAACTTAATTGTTTTATGTTCAATCCCCTTAAATTTGTAGAAATGATCAAGTTAACTTAATCGATTTGTGTGGGGACTAGATGAAGGAATAGTGTGGAACACAGCATTTTTTAAAGTGTATGTTCATAATTTTACATGTACTCAAAAAATACTTCTGCTGCTTATTCAAACTACTTATTAAAAACAAGTTGAAAACACAATTCTTACATTTTTATTTATTTATTTTTATTTATTTATTATTTTTTTTTTTTGGGGGGGGGGTGTAATTGTTTAATGTTAGGTCCACCTAAATTTGTAAAAACGATTAAGTAAATTTGTGTTGGGAATTTTTTTACAGTGTATATCTTGATAAACGCTTCAGCAGTTAAAGCCTAGTTCACACTACAGGATTAAAAGCCCAATTTGAAAGTTGGGGGTGCTCGGCAGTCTTTATGTGTAAACTACTGAACAACACATCAAAGAGGCTCGCTGACGCATCTCCAACACCTAGCAAATGAAGATCCAATATATAGCATGCTTAATATTCCAATAAAAACCAAAGCAAAAAAACGGCAGACATGCATCCTCCCTGCCTACAGGGAGGAGATACAGCATCTGGCCACTAGGTACACCAACAATAATCTGCTCCTTAACACCAACAAGACCAAGGAGCTCATTGTGGACTTCAGGAAGGGACGAACAGGCTCACATGATCCCATCCACATTAATGGAATGGCCGTTGAGCCTGTCTCATCCTTCAAGTTCCTGGGGAGCCACATCTCAAAGGACCTTTCCTGGACCACCAAACACCTCCAGCCTGGGCAAGAAGGCTCACCAGCGCCTATTCTTCTTGAGGCAACTTAAGAAGAACCAGCTTTCATCAGCTGTCTTGGTGAACTTCTACCGCTGTACAATGGAAAGCATCCTGACCAACTGCGTCACAGTCTGGTATGGAAGCTGCTCTGTTGCTGAGCGTAAGGCACTGCAGCGGGTGGTGAAAACTGCCCAACGCATCACAGGGACTACACTGCCAGCCATTGAGGACATCCAGAAGAAACACTGTCTGCCCCGAGCACGCATTATTCTTAAGGACACCTCTCACCCTGCTCACAGACTGTTTTCTCTCCAGCCTTCCGGCAGGCGCTTGAGGCTCCCCTGGACAAAAACCAGCAGATTGAGGAACAGCTTTTTCCCCAGAGCTGTCTCACTTTTGAACTCTGCCCCTCACTGACTCTTTTGCCCCCCCCCAAAACCCCCACCCCACCCCCCAATACACCCCCTACACTCCTCTAACTTATACTCCTCACAATCACTGCACTATTTAACATTTGCACATTTAAAGTTTGCACATATTCATTGCACTGATTCACTTATTTGAACTGTACATACCCACTGCACATGGACATTTGTAATTGTTTATCTATCTGCACACTTCTGCTATTAATAGCATCCTGTACATATATTCATTGTAAAATCTGTTCATAGCTAATACAACCTGTATATAATGTGCATAGTACATCCATCTGTAAATATTACCATAGTTTTTCTATAACTGCACTTTATAACTTATACTTGTATCCTGCACTTGCTGCTATTGCACTGCTGGTTAGACCGAAACTGCATTTCGTTGCCTTGTACTTGTACATGTGTAATGACAATAAAGTTGAATCTAGTCTAATCTAATCTAATCTAATCCTGTCATTTTGACCAATAGGGCAACTAAAAGTAGAAATGCTCAGTTCTTTACTGTTTTGTAATAAAAAAAAAAACAACAACGAGTTGTTGTGAGATCATGTAGTGCGTGACCCCCCTCTTGTGGATCATTTACATAGTGAACTGCACAGCGATTAAAAGACACAAAATCAAGTCATGTAGTGTGAATGGCACAGCGATCTGCTGATGTTTAAAGTCATGTAGTGTGAACTACACTTAATTGCAACAAGAAAATTTTATAGTGTCATAACTGTCACGATCACCAGTGATCCAGCATTTGCAGATCACTAGAGAACAAATCTGCTACTTTAATGAACAACAGATCCCATCATGCACTTCACTCACACAGCTTTCCCAGATTCCCCCTGATTGCAAACACACACAGCTGAAGCGGTTCTTATCAGATGGACTAAACACAGCACACACACTCATACATTATTGCTGAGTCTTGTTTATCTCTAAGAGAGCATTTCAAAACATTTCCTTGTTCTGCCTACTGTGTTTTTGACCTTTGCTTTGCTTATTGTTTTATGCTGTTTTGTTGCCTGTCCCGACCAGTCGCCTGATTTTGTGACTACACTTTGGATTATCTTTATGCTCCAGTTTGCTCCTGTTTTGACCTTTGCCTGAATGGCTATTCTATTTAATAAAGCTGCACATGGATTCTCACCATCGTTTCCCTGACTCATTACAGTAACCCTACAGTATAATCACTATATTGACATATAAGCTGCAGTGTTCTCCCCATGTTCAAGTTTGTTTCTTCCGGGTGCTCCAGTTTCCCCCACAGTCCAAAGACATGCGCTATAGGTGAATTGAATAAACTAAACTGGCCGTAGAGTATGTGTCTGAATAAGTATGTATGGGTGTTTCCCACTACTGGGTTGCAGCTGGAAGGACATCTGCTGCGTAAAACATATGCTGGATTAATAGATGGTTCATTCCACTGTGGCGACGCCTGATGATGAGTTAAGGGACTAAGCCGAAGGAAAATGAATGAACGAATGTTCAGACTAAATAAATGTTTCTAACTAATTAATTTGTAAAATACTTAATGTATAATAGGTAAAACTTTACAATAAAGTCTCATTAGTAAATGGTAGTTAATGGATTGAAATCAAAAGTGAGATGAAGCCAGCTTTATTAAAGCAACTATACTTTCATGATAATAAAAATAATTAAATATGTATTAGGTAATAACTCCATTTTTGGAGCTTTCATCAAGAATATAGCTAAATTAGCTATATTAACTATGGAAGTCTTATTGCACAGTGGTAACATACAATAGCCTATAATTATTAATATTTAGGCACATAGCAAGCCAGATTAACATGAAAATGTTCATGTTTTAACTGTTAACAGGGTTGCTGCAGGTTTCACCAAGTGAAATTTAAGACTTAAGACATTTTTAAGACCACTATGAATGAAATTTTAGACTCATACAGGGCTAAACACTAATAAGTTTTTCGAATGGCCCAGATGGGAAATATTTTTATTTGTCTTATCAAAAATGTATTATAATTTAATACATTTAATAATACAATAATAATTTACATTTAATAATTCAATAATAATGTACATTTAATGAAAAAAGAATAATTTACATTTAATAATACAATAGTATTTTAATGATAATTTATTTTAAGATATTTCTTAGCAAAATATTTCAAATATTGTGTCAAAACAAGCAAGCTGTAGTTGTAAACTGTAAAACTTTTTTTTTAAATAAAAAAGACAAATATATTAAAAACTATAATAAATTAAATATATGCACAACAGTCTGTCCAGGTCAGTGTCCTCGGCAGTAAATACATGGCAAACTTTTAAACAAATGTTATAATTATTTTTAAATAAAAAGTTAAACGTTTTATTGAGATAAATTGTTGGTGATTGGTGGCCAGATTGGGTAGCTATACATGAAAAAATGAAAATTAAAAGCTACAGCACAACATTTCAGTAAATTTAAGACTTTTTAAGGCCTAAAATTCTATTTTTTAGATTTAAGACAATTTAAGACTTTAAGACACCCGCGGATACCCTGATTAAGTTAAACAGTGGTCTCCAAGCATTTGCCACTATTATGAACATCACTGCAAATACAATGTGAATATTCTTAAAAAACAAATCTAAATGTTTCAATAATAAACGTTCATTCACATTTTTTTGAAGTGTCTGCTGTATCAATATTATGCATGTTTATGCATCACTGAATTATTGAATATCAGCATACTAAATATATTTGAGGTTTGCAGAAAGCCTCATCAAACATTACCTCAAATTCACAGCTTTGCAAACTATAAACATAAATCTTAAGGTTGCTCATAAACAAATAAAAGCAAATGTCACAGTAAAGAGCTAAATCTTCCCTTAACATTGCTGAACTACCACATTAGCCATAGCTATAGCCATCATTCTGACCATCCAGGCTGTACCAATTTTAATATGTTACATCATATTTACATTTGAAGCTTCTATAGAGTTTTTTGAATTAAGCTTTGCACATCTTTTCTCTTATTTTTGTCAAGGATATATGGTAAAAATGCCTGTTTTATTTATTTATTTATTGTAATAAAGCCTGTCTGCATGGATGTGTTGCTTTCACACAGTAATCAGAAAAAGTTTGGACTGACACATGAGGGCAGTGTTGGGTGTAATGAGTAACAAAGTAACTAGTAACTAATTAAATTATTTATCCACAATTTTTTTTTTTTTATCAATAACTGAAATACTATAAATCTAAATTCAGAGATGCAGAGTAATTACTTAAATTATTAATCATTATTATAAATAAATATTTCACAGAATATTTCTGTGAATTTCTACTTTCAACTTCTGTGAACTTTTCCACTAAGAAAGCACATGCCTAGGAAATAGTTCATGACAACATATGGTATATACTGTCATTATTTTGAAAAATTTCATGTTTTGATACATATAATGTTCCATGTTTCCATAAATTGCCAAATAATGTTTATTTTTTTATTTAAAGATTCAGAAAAGCTCAATAGATGCATTGAGATTTATAAGGATTTTAAGTAGTATTGAGTAATTAAATTACTTTCCAGACATAGTAAATAGAGGAGTAATTTAGGTTTTGATGCAACATATTCTCAACACTGCATGACGGTAAGTTTTCAATATTTGCAGATTAAATAATTGGAGCAATCGTGAGTTTTTGTTATGACTTTTGAGTATGATATGAAGTATGATATATGCCATTAACATTTATATTTTTTAAAGTAATGAAATTATTTAAGGCTCAGGTAAAGTTAAATATTATTACACAGATTGTTTTTAATCACTGCAAAATGATTTGTTACATTAATTATATAACAGTTACAAATGTTAACAGGTTGCCTTCCGTCAATTTCTTCTCTCCTCTCCTCTCCTCTCCTCTCCTCTCCTCTGTCTCACATAAAATCTGTTATTAAATCTGCATTCTTTCATTTACCTGGTATTGCCTAACTGCGTCTCTTCATCAGTAGCAAGGATGCTGAGACTGTAGTCCATGCATTTGGCTCATCACGCATTGACTACTGTAGTGCCTTTTTCATTGGTCTGCCTGCCAGCCTCATTTCCAGATGACAATAATTAAAAAAAAAAATTCAAAACTCTGCGACTAGAATACTTACACAGACCAAACGTTCTGCTCATATAACCCTGATCTTGTACAACCTCCATTGGCTCCCAGTTGCATACCGCATTAAATTCAAAATTCTTCTCCTTGCATTTAGATCCGTAAATGGCCTAGCTCCCTCTTATCTTTGCAACATGCTTGTCCACTACATCCCTTCTCGCTCATTACATTCCTCTGACTATGGCCTTCTTGCTGTCCCTCGGTATCGCCTCTCTTTAATGGGTGGCAGATCATTTAGTTTTACTGCACCCAAACTTTGGAATTCTCTATCACGTTCACTCCGTTCTGTTAATAATATCTCACAACTCAAATCTTTAGTTAAAACTCACTTGTTTTCTGAATGCTATATTTCAGATTTGATAAACGGGCCACTTTGTTTGATCCACCTGCACTCTGCTTACATGTTGTGTCCATATGCTTATAGCATACTATATTCTCTAAACTGCCATAATGGTGCCTTGACACTGATTAAAAAGGGGAAACATTTTGGACATTCATTTATACAAAAACAGCACTTTGGAGTAAAGTAAACTCAATAGGATTCAACGTGATTTAGAGTGCAAGTTGTTGAATACAATCCCATGATCTTCTCTTTGTACACTACAAAAACAAAACATTTCAAACCCACAAAAGGATACACAATCTTTACATAGGGGCACAGGGCCCACCCCAGTGCATAGGACCCACAATTAGCAACAACGCAGCTTTAGGCAAGATCAAGGGTGTCGCACTGGGACAGTGGACAGGTCCACTTTTTCATAGGTGCCCATTAAAATATCCTAGAGGAGGGGAGCAGTGGGGCAGCATGGAGACTCAGTGGTTAGCCCACAGCAAGAAGGTCACTGGTTCAACTGGCATTTCTGTAAAGAGTTTGTATGCTCTCCCTGTGTCTGTGTGGGCTTCTTCTAGGTCCATCCACAAATCCAAAGACATATGGTAAAGGTGAACTAGTTAAACTAAATTGGCCGTAGTGTTTGAGTGTGTATGTGTATGTAAGGCTGGAAGGGTATCCGTTGCATAAGATATATGCTAGAGTAATTGCCGCTACATTCGCTGTGGTGACCCCTGATAAATCATGGACTATGTTGAAGAAGGGCAGCAGGCAGCAATGTGATGGAGCATAAAACGCAAACAGGGCACATCAATTCCAACACTCAAACTAAATGAGATTATTGAAACCCCTGTGTACACAACCAAAAGCAGGTCGCACACCAGAAACACCACTCGGCACCGCGACATGGCACGCACATGACAGTTAAAGTATCACACACCAGACGCGTAGATTCACATGATATTTAACATGAAACGGATCAGATGGCGCTCTGTGTTGCAGCACGAATATGAACAGTGTCCTGAGTCGTGGCTGGGCGCCGTGGACAGCTGCCGACTTGCGGCGCCGGTGTGTGTACCCTTATAGAAACCTTTGTTTAAAATTCTAAAATGCATGGCGCTGCGTGGTGCTGCATGGCGCGACGTAGCGTGTCACCAAGCGACACTTTTGGGCCTGCTTAAGGCCCCGTTTACACAAATACGTTTTAATTTTAACGCATAAGTTTTGCTACGGTTAGGTCTGGTCTTCTGTCCACATTATGGAGTTTGAGCTCAATTGAGCGTGATTGTAAAACGCTGCTTCTCTGTGTGGATTGGGGGAAAATGGAGACATCTGAGACTTTCGCCTATTTGATTGGGGCTTTTCCCTCAATATTAAGTAGCCTACACAAAGTTCAGTCATGCATCCTTCCCTTGTAAGTTCAGACTTCGCAAGTTTGATATGAAAAACTTACTAGGACACATTGGGTGAATCTTCAAAGTGAACAGTGTACTTTATAAAGTCCACTTGCATCACTCTGGCTACATTGTTTTACTAATACTAAACATGATATAAGGAACTGTCAATTTTTATCTTGATATTAACAACTTAACAGACACCAAATATGTTGAGGCGTTGTGTGGCTACATATTTATATGAACGTTATCTTCACTGTATACATATATATTTATATATATACATATATATATTTATATATTTATATATATATATATATATATATATATATATATATATATATATATATATATATATATATGTATATATACACACACACACACACACAATAAAACGGAGCCTATAACATAACTGCCTTTTTTCATTTTCAGCAAAAAATATGAAGCATACCCGGTCTCTTTTGCTGAATATCAGTTTTAATAATCAATAATGGCCATTATAAAAGTATAATGAACAATAAGTTTTTACAATATAGGAAATAAAGGTAAGTGATCAGTCAATGTGCAGAATCAGTGTATGTCATTACATACATGAATATATCAACTTATCTTTGCGCTCAGCTAAAACACGACACCTTAGAACAAGTAATAGATTCAAAAGGCCAAAGTCGGGGAATATGTTGTTAGATATACACAACGAGATAAATTAAAAAATCACGTTTAACAAATATAGTGAGGTTAGATCCAGCAGTAGATCCTTGATGAACTGTCCGACGTCCACAGCTCTCACCTGGGGCTCTGTGCTCAAAGCACCCGCTGACTCGCTGACTGCCTGGAGCTCAGATGTCTGCATACGCAGCAGTGCATAACAGAGTATGTGTAAGGTCACGTGATGTGCGTTTTCAGCGGTTTAGTGTGGACGAGGATCTGTTCAGAAATACTAGGTGAAACGCCAGTGTGGATGAGAATCGTTTTCATTCTAAAACAACGTTTTAGAACTAAAATAAACAGGGACTAAAATCTCTTGCAATGCACGGTAAGACCACACAAACAGCAGGTGCAACTTAACTTGGTCATCACAATGATTTTTGAGAGAGCAAGTAGACCATTGTTCTAGTTGTCAGATTGCACATTCTCACATATCACTCACAGGTCTGTTTCTCACCGAGCAGCGACAGATGTCAGCTGAATGGTTTGCCACAAAAACCATCAAAGCGAATGAGTGTGATTGAAGTGAGGGCATGTTAACAAGTTCCATTCAATGGAATTTATGTTCACACCCTTTGCAACCCCCCCCCTCTCCCTCTCTCTCTTTGTATACGTGTCCTGTTGTTTGAGTTATAGCTCAGAGCACAACAGATGAGTAAACATTGATAGTCACAAGTAAATCCCATCAAATCAGATTGGGGAAACGCAAAGGCTACACAACCCTCCTGCCCTCGCTCTCGAGTCCTCTTTCTCTCTCTCTGCTGGCATTTCTTTCATTCTCTCTTCATCTACTCACAAAGTCTGATTAGAGTTGATAAAGAAAAAAAAAATCCCATTTAATCAAGTAAATAGTAGATGGAGAAAGCAAGCAGCAATCCCAGAGGCTCCAACGGGGCCTTATTCGAATCATATTGAAGGTTCGTACAGGCCTTAGGATAATAGTGTGGACTAGGACATGGCATGTGGCATTAGTGTCGGATAAAACAAGCATACGCGAGGGAGAAGCGCCGAAGAACCTAATAGGAGAACTAAAGAGAGAGAGACTGCCTGAGGGAAAGCTGGAGAGAGAGAGTGAGAGCCCTATTCAGCAGTGCCACACAGACTTTCCTTTCGCACTGGGAGACCTCGGCGACGATTGAATTTTTTTCTCTCGGTCCGAGCCGTAATAGAAAATAACCAAGTACTTTTGCGCAATAGCTGTCAGCGACCTTCTGAGAAGAATAGGGCTAATCCTTTACAGTGCCCTCGCAGAACGGCTCTGTTCAAATCCGCTACATTTCATTTCTTGAATAAATTTTCTTCCTCTTAAAGATATTTCTGTTTTTTTTCTCTTTGCTGTGAGACTGAACTCTGTCTTTGACGGGAGGCCTGTGTTAAACGTAGACTCGAACTGAAGCTTTCAGCAAAGAAAGAAAAAGCTACAGAACGTCAGATTGGTTTTCACAGGCGGTGAAATGATGGGCATTGTAATCCCGAGCTAATTAACGTAACAAGCGCAAATGTACATCACCGTTTTTCAAGCATCCGTATTTGTGAATATCTAAAGACTTTGTATGAATAATTCTTTTTTAAGGCTCCTCATTGGCGTAGTTGGAGGGTTCAGAAGGCGCTGATGGAAGCCAGGAGAGCCGTCACTCCCTGAGGTCGTTTCTCTGATCACTTATAATTCCATTTAAACAGTATTACTCCTACCACCGAACAGCTTCATCCACGGCTAATGATGGCATGATGCTGCATGTTTCGAGACTGCTCCTTCTGTTTCTGGAGAGGCATTCGACAGGCTCGGATAGAGATTCGATGAGAAGATTGGAAAGCCCTTCATCATCCAGAACACCAGGGGTTTGGGCTTTATCCCAGTGTGTGTTAAGTCCTCAGATATATCAGATAAAAGGGCTGACCAATCAGTGCTCCCAGCTGGCAAAAGATGCAGAACCCCAGCCATTATGAAGTGTACATTGTTCTGTCTGGCTCTACGCTGATTTAAAGCACTTTTCTGGGTTCAGTTTAAGTTGAGATGAAAGACAGCTGGGCTTTCATTTACAAAACTTTGCTTAGAAACCTTCTTAAAAATAAATGTATGCCAGAATGCAGAAAAAAGTGCAAGCAGACAAAAAAAGTGATTTTTTTTTCTAAAACCATAAGTACAGTGCTCAGCATAATTTAGTACGTCCCATTTTGAACATTAATATTTTAATCCATTTCTCAGTGAATATAGGCAATGTATTTTGGTTCATTTAAGCAAAACAGATTTATTAAACATATATTTTTATTATAATATTTTTTTAGTCACTAAACATATTTAGATTTATAATAAAAGATAATACAATTAAATTTAAGCTAAATATTGCAAAAAAAATTGAAACTACAAAATTTCAACAAAATTAAAAAAAAATTTTGCTTGTAATTTATATTTTATATAACATATATTTGGGTGTACTCATTTTGGACCGTTATCATCAGAGGTGTAAAGTAACAAATTACAAATACTCAAATTACTGTAATTGAGTAGTTTTTTTCTCAGGAATTGTAATTTACTAAGTAGTTTAAAGATGTGTACTTTAACTTTCCCTTGAGTACATTTTTAGTGCAGTATCGGTACTTTACTCCATTACTTTCCTTCAACCTGCAGTCACTACTTTATTTTTTCATTAGTGCTGTGATTCCTGTCTAATCAAATCGCATCGTAATGAACTACCTAAAGACATGGGAGATTTATAATTGCAGCAAACTGTTTGGAAGCATTAAAATGTCCAAGAAGATGTCCAAAATCTTTACACGCATTGACCCAGACACTGTTTAGATGCATGTCACTGATGAGAAGATGATGGATGTTTACTGTATGATGATCGAAATGACCCTAATCACCCGGCAGGCATAAGACGTCAACATGATTTCAGAATGACATTGTACCCCAACACCATGGGGACTTTGCATTTTGTTTGGAAGTGAAAATCTGGTTGACATAAGAACCCAACATCCGGCCGACGTCAATGTCCAACGTCCAACCTAAAATCAACCAAATATCACGTCTAATGTTTACAGTTTGACGTCGTGTGGACGTTACCACTATGTCGTCAATCAGATGTTGGATTCTGGTTGCCATACATGACAAATAAATGTCAGTATTTGGCATCAATATGATGTTGGTTTAAGATGTTAGCTCCACGTTGAATTATGGTCACCTTTTAACACGACCTAAAATCAGGCAAATATCAAAGTCATTTGACGTCGTTATTGGATGTCAAAATAATGTTGTCCTTAGACGCTGGCTAGACTTGAATTTTGGTCACCGGACATCACAACCTAAATCTAACCAAATAGTAATGTATTATGACGTTGTTTGCATGCTGGGCAAAAACTAAATGCACTACAGAATGTTACATTTACACACAACCACAAATTACATGTAAATGCATCAGCTTTTTACAGCGTATTACTTACTTCTCGAGTACTTTTGAAAGGTCTACTTTTTACTCATACTTTGAGTAACATTTACAACAGGTACTTTTATTCTACTTGCACTACATTTTTAGGCAAGTAATAGTACTTTTACTTCAGTATGATTTTTTTAGTACTCTTTCCAATACTGGTTATCTTAAATTAAGCTCCAGATTTGGCTTCAGAACTGACTAATCTAATATATATATGCAAAAATATTATATTGTATAGCTTCCTATTAAAAATAAGAATTTAAAAGATGTACTTTTAAGGGGGTATACTTATATATTCTTAGCACTGTATGCTTATCTTTACACAACATTCAGTTTAAATTTAAATATGAGGAAAAGTCTATAAATAGTCAATGCAAATCACCTCCTGAACTTCCATGCATATAAAAAATTCCTGAAATCAATGCTTGTTTTATGCCCAATCGTGTCAAAAATGAAGAGCAGTGGAAAAAAATTATTTCCTGTGTCTAGTAAAGGAAATAAAATAAATTTCGTTTTTGTGGCCACAGCAGTACACGGCATTAAAAAATAAATAAATAAAAAATAAAAATAAAAATAAATAAAAATAAATTATACATGCATATATATATGTGTGCGTGCGTGCGTGTGTGTGTGTGTTGCAACATTTCACACTGCAGCTTACGCAGTTGGTTTGTCCAACAGGAAATACAAAGAAATGGTCCAATTTAGGGGAAAACCCTGTTTATTTATTTATTTATTTATTTATTTTTCAATTATTTCATTTAATTATATTGATATTATTATAGAAGCAGTATATAATTATGATTATGCGAACAGTCATGTTACATGGCTATTAAATAGCCTATATTACTGTATACAGAGCAAGAACTTTTTATTTTACCTCAGCATTTGCATGCGTTTGTTTTCTCAGTGTCACTTGCAGCATGATCAGAGAAACTCAGAAAACACAAGGTAAGCAATATTTTAATTAAAGGTAGAGGCAAAAGTTGTGTATAGACCATGCCAAACCGCCAACCTTGTTAGACTTATTATTGGTTATGAGGGACAATTGTAAAAGTTTTATATTGAAACAGATTTATTTATACTGAGCTATACTGTATAACTATTATAAAAAACCCTTAAAGTCCCCAAGAAATCAAAACCATATGATTTAGTTAGCTCACATTGGCAGTTTTGTGGTGAATAATTCATCTGTGCATGTCATTAAGAAAAAAAAAATGTTTGCCCTTCTTAATCTTTAATTGAAATCTGAAAATGCATTTCCTGTTTGTTTTCAGTTTTATTCTCAGATTATGTGATTTTGAGGTAATGAGCGTGGCTAACATACTTAACAACGCTGGTATTTTGTCAGTTTTGACAAAAAACAGAAATGGTGAGCAGGAGGAGTCTGTTAGGTTGTAATAACTCATCTAACACCCCTTTTCCCGATCTTTCTGAATGAAATGCCTACTTTACTACATCCATTCAGCCTGTTGTAAACAAAACAAGCCACGCCCACTGTTTGCTCATTTAAAATTCCGTTTCTCTAGGAACTGCGTCACAATACAAAAGAAAAATATACGATGGAATCTTCCGGTTCATTGGGACTTTAAATGTATAGCTGTCGGTACACAATTCTTTTTTTTAATGTGTTGCAAGAACCAAAACTGGAATGTGTGTTTATTAAAAAAAATTATAAATAAATGAAAATCATGAGGAACACATTGAATAATGTTTGTTGTATTGTCTGCAATGAGATACAAATCAAAGTAATTTTAGAAATCCCTACTTTCTTTTTTTATTTGCGTTTTCCATACTGTCCCAACTTTTTTTCTGATTTGGGGTTGCACATCCACATCAAATCATCATTTGAGCCCAAATCATTAATAAATAGATTCAAATAATACAATGAAAATATAGTACATGGAATTCTTTCTTTTTCTTTTTTTTATTTGGTAATTGCCATGCCTTAATTTTCATAAGGTTTTGCCATATGTTATGTGTATATGAACATTTTATACACTGCAGCTCTCAAACACACATAACCAAGAAGTTTGCCTGGCTAATGAAAAAAAAATAATAATTACCTACACATTCGGATTTAATAATAAGCAAATGTTGAACTTGTACTTGTTGGCCTTACACTGCATATATTCAGTAGTTAATTCTTTTAGGCTAATACTGAAGTGTATTTATTACAATGATCACAGCTAAATACAAAGCCATCACATGCATTTTTCAGCGATACTTTTAACATGCTGAGACATGTTGCTTTTTACTCTATGTGGTTTGTTTAGTCGATGAGCAGGGTATAGAATTTAAGCTTAAACTTTAAGGAAATTATCCAGTGCACACATCCAAGTGTAATTTAATCTTTCTGAGATACCAGCCATGGTGCACGGCATGACAATTACCAATTTAGACATAGAAATTTAAAGAACTCCATGTACTATATTTTCATTGTATCATTTTAAGCTATTTATTAATGATTTAAGCTCAAATGATGATTTGACGTGTTCCAATTGAGTCAATATTTAAAGTTAAAAATTTTCGATTTTCTTGATCTGCTCTCAGTCCGTCAGCTCACCATCTCTGTCTCTAATTGTCTCCAGAATGTGCGTATGCATGGTACGGTTTACTTACAGCTGTGCACATTCTATTGTCAAGTTTGTTTTTATAGATCACAAACTGTGTATGGGAAGTGGCCTTTTCACCCGTTTTGTGTGAATGCCATTGAGCCCTAAATATTTGCTGTTAATTTGTTCACCCTCGTTAGTGATTTCTAAATTTACTTTGATTTGTATTTCATTGCAGGCAATACAACAAACATTTTTTTAATGTGTTCCTCATGTTTTTTATTGTTTTGTTTGTTTGTTTATTTTAATAAATACATATTCGAGTTTTGGTTCTTGCAACACATTTAAAAAAAAATGTTGGAACAGTAAAGCATTTACCGCTTTGAAATGTTGACAATACTTTTCAAAACACTTAAAAAGACATTTAGGAACCGAAGACACCAAGTGATGAAGTGTTTCAGGTGTCATTTTGTCCCAATTGGGCAAGAGTACAGGGTCTTCATTACGGTGGCCGGGAAGTGCAAAACAATATTACAAAGTGTGAAACACGTTTACAAAGCTCGAGACCAATTTATATTTTGAAAAACATTTTTACCTATCATAAGACACAATTACATAGGAAAAACTATTTTACCAAGGACGAAACAAATTTACATTTCAGAACAAAATTAACAAAATGCAAAACACTTTTACAAGTCCCGAAACAAATTTACAATTACAGATTCCTTATGGAAAGGGAATGTACCACACACCGGAAAAATCTCAGCTCGTGTGTGACTTTGTAGACACAGGTCAATGGTCAACCATGAAAATCATGGTTTTATCAACTGTGATGAAACATCGTTTTGTCATTTTAAGCTATTCTCAGAAAATATAAGTGTGAGAGTATGTAGAAACATGTAAAAGCGAGAACATGGAAACAGTCAAAGCAAGACATGTTGACTGATAAAGATATCGAAACCGACCTCACCATGTTGACCTGGATAGCTCAGTTAGATAGGTTGGTTGATACCTGCGCTGAACTATTTGACTTGGGTTCGAATCACGTTGATGACATGTCAATTATAATTATTTCTTTACATAAATTTTGGTTATACACTGTTCTGCTCCAAAAATATTAAAATCAATGTTTACACTGACACCCAGTAATAACAATCTTTATTTGGTATGGGCAGGTTTTGTTGCTGTGAAAAAGTGACGAATCTGTTAATCTGCAAACGTGAATAGTTTACATCTGGAAAGTGCACCAGTTAACACAGACACCAGTTAAACCGTAACACCGCCTTCATTCAGTTTACTTTTAAGAGTCCTCAAGCAGATGTTTACACCATTTAGACTTGACATCATGTCCACGATTACAGCATACGAATGGCCCTCGTTAAAATATTAAACACATTTATGGAATGATGCAGTATGTTTGGTGTTTCCGTCTGGTCCGCGTCCTTTAGAAACTCCAAACACCGGCCGCACATAAAGCAAAACTGCGTTAAGCTGCTCATGTGTTTGCCACAAAACGGGCAAAACATCCCTCGACCGCAGTCCATGTTCTGTCACCATAAACTTTATGGTGCGCTCACCAACAACAACACTTTCCCCCGCGTCACTCCCGGTGTACGGTACATTCCACGTCACTCCCGGTGTGTGGTACATTCTCTTTCCATAAGGAATCTGTAATTGTAAATTTGTTTCGGGACTTGTAAAAGTGTTTTGCGTTTTGTAAATTTTTTTCTGAAATGTAAATTTGTTTCGTCCTTGGTAAAATTGTTTTTCCAATGTAATTGTGTCTTATGATAGGTAAAAATGTTTTTCAAAATGTAAATTTGTCTCGAGCTTTGTAAAAGTAGTTCACACTTTGTTATATTGTTTTGCACTTCCCGGCCACCGCATTTTGGAGACATTCTTTATTGGAGACAAGTCGGGACTGCAGGCAGACCAGTCAAGTACCTGTATTCTCTTCCTCCGCAGCCAGGACTTTGCAATGTGTGCAGAATGTGGTTTTGCATTGTCTTGTTGAAATATACATGGGCGTCCCTGGTTGCATACTGTGCTCAAATGTCTATGCACTTTTCAGCATTATTGGTGCCATCACAAAAGCGCAAGTTACCTTTGCCAAGAACACTGACACAAGCTCACAACATGACAGACCCTGGCTTTTGGATTTGGATGCTGGTAACAATCTGGATGATAATTTTCTTCTTTGGTACGGAGCACACACCGTTAATTTTTCCCTAAAATACCTGCAATACTGATTTATCTGACCACAGTACATGTTTCCACTGTGTGATCGTCCATCCCAAATGCCTCTGAACCCAGATAAATTGACGGCGCTTCTGGATACTGTTAACATTGGGCTTCCTTTTGGCACATTACAGTTTTCACGGGCATTTGTGGAAGTAACTACGTATTGTGGTACTTGACAAAGGTTTGCCAAAGTAGTCCTGAGCCCATGTGGATGAATGATGGTTTTTGATGCAGTGCCGCATGAGGGATCGGATATCACGGTTGTTCCACTTAGGCTTGCACCCTTGTCCTTTATGCACGGAAAGTCCTCCAGATTCCTTGAATTATGATCTTTTATTTATGTTATTGAAGGTGAAATATCCAAATGTCTTCATATTTTTCTTTGAGGAACATTGGTTTTAAACATTTTAATAATTTTCCCATGTATTTGTTGGCAAACTAGTGATCCTCTGCCCATCTTCGCTCCTAAAGGACTAGACCTTTCTTGAATGTTGCTTTTGTACCAAATCATAATT
This sequence comes from Danio aesculapii, assembly GCF_903798145.1. Taxonomy (NCBI): domain Eukaryota; kingdom Metazoa; phylum Chordata; class Actinopteri; order Cypriniformes; family Danionidae; genus Danio; species Danio aesculapii. Next base: position 38,586,617 of record NC_079450.1, on the reverse strand, counting down.
CAATCACCTGTTGACATCACCTGTTTACATGACTACTGGCCCTAAATTGCTCCTGTCCCAATGTTTCTGAAATGTTTTGCAAGAACCAAAATTGGAATGTGTGTTTATTTTGGAAAAACTAAATACATAAATAAAAAAATAATAAAAAGCATGAGGAACACATTTAAAAAATGTTTGATTGTTTGCAATGAAATACAAGTCAAAACAAATTTAGAAATCACTACTTTCTTTTTTTACTTGTGTTTTCCATACCATCCCAGCTTTTTCCAATTTGGGGTTGTAGATTACTTTTTTTTTTTCAGCAGAACATTTGTGGCTTAAACCATGGTGCTTGACGATTCATAAAATGCAAGTCAGTGATTTGAGGAAGCGAGGATCCTTTTCTGTGTGAAGTTGTTGAGTTTTACAACTCCGACATCATTACAATGTATTGCCATAAAACACTGTAAGACTCTTTTAACAGCTTTATAGCCCAAATGCCCTGATATGACTGAAAAAATATTATTTTAACAGCTTTACAGCTCGAAGAAACATTCACATACATTGGGCAGACACTTTTATTCAAAGGGAATTACACTGTGGTGAAGGTACACAATGTTTATTATCAGTTTTCCCTAGGAATTGACCATCATGGCATCGCTAGTGCTATGCTGTACTATCTGAGTTATAGAAGTATTGTATGGGCTTTTATGAAATTCTAAGTGTCTCTTTTAAGCCATTACTTCACTTAGAAAAAAACTCAAATCTCAGTCTAAATCATTCGAGACCTAACCATTCACATACAATACACATATTTTGCAGACATCTATACATTCAATTTACCGCTTGTGTGATGACCACATGAATAAGCTGGAGTACACTGCAAAAAACACTTTTCTTACTTATTTTTGCCTTGTTTCTAGTATAAATATCTAAAAATTCTAAAATCAAGAACCATTTTCTAGTCAAATAATAAATATTGTTTTATTTTCAGAAATGATAAGTTAAAATGAAGTTGTTTTTTTTGTAAAACAAGCAAAATAATCTGCCAGTGCTGCAAGTAAAATAATCTTGTTTTCAATTTGAAAGAATTTTTAGATATTTGACTAGAAACAAGACAAAAACTCTTGGGACATTTTTGGAGGGCAGTGTGGATGCCAGGGATAACCACGACACAATATTAAAACAAAAATTCATAAGTGTAAACGGCACGACAATCCTTTTTTGGCTGGAGGGGTGCACTGAAAAAAGCAAAACTGTGTCTTTTATTCAAAGTGCGGTTATAGGGTTACAGTATACATGAAATCAAAACTAACCATACTGATTTTGTTAGCTCATATTGCTAGTTTGTGGTGAACGTCCTGGTTACGTACGTAACCCACGTTCCCCGAATAGGGAACGGAGACGTGTGTCTGTTATTAAACAGACTTTTGGGAGTGCTTTAGACGACCAATCACATCTGAAGATAAGAAAACGGGCCAATGAAATGCCAATTGAATTGGCGGAGCTTAGCTCCACAGCTGAAACTGATGAGCCAATTAGGGCTATATCAGTCGGCTGCTGGAGCCAGCTCATCAGAATTTGCCTGCTGAAGAGCCGATCGCTCAGCTCCCAGCTGGAGACTCAGGTGCTGTGGCAGTGGAGACACACGTCTCCGTTCCCTATTCGGGGAACGTGGGTTACGTACGTAACCAGGACGTTCCCCTTCATATGGGAACTTCTACGTGTGTCTGTTATTAAACAGACTTTTGGGAGACTGTATGGAAAGCGCCACAGCAGCTAAGCCTGTCGCGTCCCTGATGTGTAGTTTGCCAAGCCAAAGCGTGAGCGCACTGACATCACCAAGAGTGCAACCTTCCAACGTCCCCTAGGCCCAACATATTACCATTACATGGGAATAAAAGTTTTAAATCAGGGGTCGTAAGTGTGCTTTTACCTAGCTAATATAGACTAGGGATTTTGGAAATACGACAGTACGTTGGGAAAGCGTGCCAGTCCCCGAAGGGGGAGGACGCAGCGGAGACCACCTGCTACCCTAAAGGGGAGACCTGATGGTAAGGAGACATATGGACTAGCCCTAATGAGGGGAGTGCTACATATGATAAGCTGGTTAGCGGTTTAGGGAAGACACGGGACCGCCTAATAAGGGGGAACACACCGTGGTAATAATGCATATGACATCACCAATGGGGATGCACATAGCTGGCACCGATCCTCAATATGCGTGTAGACCTAATGGGCATACCAACCGCACACTGAGCCATGCACTCGACTCCTCCGCTGAGTCGATGCTGGGGGCCTCGGAGGAATTCTCTAGGGTTCGCCTGGGAAGGGAAACTTACTAGTAGAATAGGAAAAAGCGCACGCATCTCCGGTTTAGGGAGCCTGGCGCAGCAAGCGTTTGTGACACCGAGCTTAATTCCCCCCCGATTGATTGGGATTACCCAATAACCGGGAAAAAACTGGCTCCACTCGGAGGTTATAGAACCTCGCAAATGTGTTAGGTGTCGCCCAACCCGCAGCTCTGCAGATATCTGTGAGAGAGGCGCCGCGTGCTAACGCCCATGAGGAACCGACACCTCTAGTGGAGTGCGCTCTCACGTTAGGAGGGCGCGGCTCGCCCTGGCATTGATAAGCGAGGGCGATGGCATCAACTAACCAGTGGGCCAACCTCTGTTTTGACACGGCACTTCCCTTCTGCCGGCCACCATAACAGATAAAGAGCTGTTCACATGATCTTACATTTTGCGTTCGTTCCACGTAAAGGCGTAAAGCGCGAACGGGACAAAGCAGTGAATGGGCTGAGCCTGCCTCCTCCGCAGGCAGCGCTTGCAGGTTCACCACCTGATCTCTAAATGGGGTGGTAGGAACCTTGGGCACATAGCCAGGTCGGGGTCTCAGGACAACGTGAGAGTAACCCGGCCCGAATTCAAGGCACGATTCGCTGACCGAAAATGCCTCCAGATCCCCAACTCTCTTGAATGACGCCAATGCGATCAGCAGAGCTGTCTTAAATGACAGAAATCTAAGGGATACCGAATCGAGTGGCTCGAACGGATCTCTCTGCAGACCCGCCAGGACTATAGAGAGGTCCCAAGAGGGCATGAGAGGGGGGCGGGACGGATTTAATCGTCGCGCGCCTCTGAGGAATCGGATACTTAGATCATGCTTCCCGAGCGTGTTGCCATCCACCGCGTCATGATGAGCGGAGATTGCAGCCACGTAAACCTTCAGTGTGGAGGGTGACAGCCTACGCTCCAGCTTATCCTGAAGGAAGGATAACACAATGCTAATCTGGCAAGTTCGGGGGTCTTCTCGGCGAGAAGCGCACCACTCAGAGAATAGACTCCACTTCAGGGCGTAGGCATGCCTCGTAGAGGGTGCTCTAGCCTGAGTGATGGTGTTAAGTACCGCGGGGGGTAAGTCACCTAAGTCTTCCGCGCTCCGTCTATGGACCACACGTGGAGGTTCCAAAGATCTGGGCGTGGGTGCCAGATGGTGCCCCGTCCCTGAGAGAGGAGGTCCTCCCTTAGGGGAATGCGCCAAGGAGGGGCCGCCGCGAGGAGAGTGAGCTCCGAAACCCAGGTCCGGTTGGGCCAGAGGGGCGCAACAAACAAGACCTGCTCCTCGTCCTCCCTGACTTTGCACAAAGTTTGTGCGATTAGGCTCACTGGGGGAAACGCATATTTGCGCGTGCCCGATGGCCAGCTGTGAGCCAGTGCATCCGTGCCGAGGGGGGCCTCGGTCAGGGAATAAAACAGCTGGCAATGTGCGTTCTCGGCGGAAGCAAACAGATCGATCTGGGCTTCCCCGAAGCGCGCCCATATCAGCTGGACCGAATCGGGGTGGAGTCTCCACTCTCCTCGGGACACTAGCTGCCGTGAGAGCACATCGGCTGCACGGTTGAGCTCGCCCGGGATGTGAATGGCACGCAGCGATTTCAGCCGCGTGTGACTCCAAAGGAGCAGACGGCGAGCGAGCTGAGACATGCGGCGAGAGCGTATACCCCCCATACGGTTGATATAAGCCACCGTCGCCATGCTGTCCGTCCTGACCAGCACGTGTTTCTGCTCCAACACCGGAAAAAAGCGGCGGAGAGCCAGATACACTGCCAACAGCTCCAGGCAGTTGATATGCCAAAGCAGGCGGGGTCCGGACCACGAACCCGCGGCTGCTTGCTCGTTGCACACGGCCCCCCAGCCTGTGCTGGAGGCATCTGTCGTTACGACAACATGCCTGGATACTAGCCCTAGGGGCACTCCGGCCCGTAGAAAAGCCAGATCCGTCCAGGGGCTGAGGGTGCGGAGACACAGCGGAGTGATGTTCACCCGGTGCGTACCCGCGCGCCATGCCCGTCTGGGGACTCGATCGCGAAGCCAACGCTGAAGTGGTCTCATATGAAGCAAACCGAGTGGCGTGACCGCGGCTGCGGATGCCATATGCCCCAGGAGCCTCTGAAAACATTTCAGCGGGACCACTATCTTCCTGTGGAGCTCGTTTACACAGGAAAGCATTAGCCTGGCGCGCTCCTCGGAGAGGCGCGCAACCATGGTGATCGAATCCAGCTCCAGCCCGAGATAAGAGATCCTCTGCGCAGGGCAGAGTTTGCTCTTCTCTCGGTTGACCTGAAACCCCAACTGGTCGAGGTGCCGAAGCACTTTGTCTCTGTGCATAATCAACTGATCGCGAGAGGAGGCTAGAATGAGCCAGTCGTCGAGATAGTTGAGTATGCGGATACCCGCGAGCCGCAAGGGCGCTAGAGCACCCTCCGCGAGCTTGGTGAAAACCCGCGGAGACAGAGAGAGCCCGAAGGGGAGGACTTTGTACTGCCACGCTCGTCCTTCGAACGCAAACCGGAGAAAAGGGCGGTGGCGTGGAAGAATAGAGACGTGAAAATACGCGTCCTTCAGGTCTATGGCTGCAAACCAATCCTGAGGACGGACGCTCTGAAGCAAGCGTTTCTGCGTGAGCATTCTGAAAGGCATTTTGTGTAAATGACAGTTCAGTCTGCGCAGATCTAGGATTGGTCTTAACCCCCCGCTCTTTTTGGGCACGATGAAATACGGGCTGTAAAACCCGGACTTCATCTCGGCTGGAGGGACCTGCTCGATTGCATCCTTCGCCAGGAGGACAGCAATCTCCTCTCGCAAGACAGGGGCGCTCTCGGGGATAACCCTCGTAAAAAGGACACCCGTGAACTTGGGAGGGCGAATAGCAAACTGAATCGCATAGCCGAGTCTGACCGTCCGTATGAGCCACCGCGACGCGCTGGGCAGCGCTAACCAGGCCGGCAGAGCGCGCGCTAATGGCACCATCGGAGCGATCGCTGACGTGCCAGCGGAGGGGCAGCTCGGGATGGGAGTGCTCATCCCGGAAAGCGGTGCGTCCCGAGAATGAGCTGAAAATAAGAGACTTTCTCTTACCTTCCTCCCTGGATCCCGCGGTGAGGCCAGAGTGAGAGAAAGGAGTCCGTCCTGCTGCACTCTGAGGGCCTGAGGCGAAGGGTCCCGGCGCTGCGAGCTGGAAGGCAGAGCGTCCCAGACTGGCAGTGCTCGGGTTTGCGCATCCGGAGAGAGAGGAAACTGCTCTTTTATTGACAATTTGGTTGCCGCCAGCCCGGAGGCCGGCAGCGATGAGTTTAAAGTCGTTGTTATGGACTGATGTGATGATCCTCGGCCCCCCACCGAGGAAAGAGCAGGTCCCCTCTTCTCCGGATGGCCCGTCTCAGGGTCGCTTCGCGGTCCGCTTACCGGACTTAACGGCGCCCTGGGGCGGGGGCGTCACAGTCCCGCGGGAGGCTCGGCGTTGCCGCTTGGCCGGTGGAGCGGGCAGCGGAAGCGGAGCAGATGTTGAAGCCGCGGGTGGACGCCCTCGGCGAGGAGCAGCCGCAGCGGAAGGGGCAGCGGGAGGAGCAGTTTTCCGAGCCCGCTGATGGATGACCTCACCCATCGCCTTGGACTGCTCTTTCACCGCGGAGAATTCCTGGGTGAACTCCCCAACGGTGTCGCCGAACAGGCCAGCCTGGGATATGGGAGCGTTAAGAAAGCGAGCTTTGTCAACATCTCTCATATCAGCCAAGCTCAGCCAGAGGTGGCGTTCCTGGACCACTAATGTGGCCATCGTCTTCCCCAGGGCACGAGCAGCCGATTTGGTGGTCATGAGAGCATAATCGGTTGCCGTGCGGAGCTCATGCAGCAAGCCCGGGGAAGAACCGCCCTCCTGCATCTCGGCCAGCTTCTCGGCTTGGTAGCGTTGATAGGTGGCCATAGCATGCAGAGCGGAGGCGGCCTGGCCCGCAGCAGTGTAGGCTCTGGCCGTGAGAGACTCAGATAACCTGCACGCTTTGGAAGGGAGTTTGGGTGGACCTCTCCAAGTGGAGTGGCTCTGCGGACAGAGATTGACCGCGATGGCACGCTCCACCTGGGGAATCGCCTCATAACTCCTGGCCGCTCCGTCATCGAGGGAGGTGAGAGCGGGAGCGCACGAGGACCGGGCAGAAAAAGGTGCCCTCCATGCCTGCGTGAGCTCTCTGTGTACCTCCGGGAAGAAGGGGACGGGGGGTCTAGAAGGCTTCGCCTTCTTCACCCCCACGTAACACCCATCTAAGCGGTCCGGCCGCGGTTCTGGGGGACAAGCCATCTCCAGTCCCACGGCCGAAGCAGCCCGGAATAACACGGCTAACATGTCCGACTCCAGATCCGAAACCTCACTGACAACCCCGGAGGGTGGCAGGGGGTCCGGATCTTCATCAGAGCATGTCAGCCCGCCCTCCGATGCAGCGATGGACATCACGTCCCCGGTGTCATCTAATGAGAGCGCGGCCAACCCAGAGGATGGACCAGCGCTAACACTCGAAGCAGAAACAGAGCGCACTGACGAGGAGCGAGGGGTCCGCGGGCCCGAAGGCGACGGATTAGCCCCCACTGTAACCCTCAGGCCTGCCCGAGTGCTAACCGCTTGGCGGGGAGCAGCAGGGGTGACTTGCCCTAATAAAAGAGCTCGCCGCGACCTCAGTTGCGCAACAGTCAAGCCATCGCAATGCGGGCAAGAACTGTCCGCGAGCACCGCATCAACATGTTGGACCCCCAAGCATGTGACGCAGTACTCGTGCCTGTCATCCGGGGAGAGGAAACCACCGCATCCAGAAACGCACGGTCGAAACGACATCTTTAAAGACGCGCTGCACGACCGTGTGCTCTCTTAGGGAATTCTGCTCTTTTAACAAACTGCTCTTTCAGGTCACCAGCGAAACGCCAAGGGGACGGGAAACCCAGCTCGACCGCCGCTAGAACGTCTTCCCTCGCACTGGTGAGAATAATGCTTTCTTTCAGGTTGGAAGTCAGCTCAGCAGAAGGTTCTTCAGTCTCAGATCGGGTCTGAAGCAACAATTCTGATGAGCTGGCTCCAGCAGCCGACTGATATAGCCCTAATTGGCTCATCAGTTTCAGCTGTGGAGCTAAGCTCCGCCAATTCAATTGGCATTTCATTGGCCCGTTTTCTTATCTTCAGATGTGATTGGTCGTCTAAAGCACTCCCAAAAGTCTGTTTAATAACAGACACACGTAGAAGTTCCCATATGAAGGGGAACAACTCATCTGCGCATATCATTAAGAAAAAAAAAAAACATTTTCCTTGTAATCTAAAACTGAAACCTGAAAATGCACTTTCGGTTTGCTTTCAGTTAAATTCTTAGATTACATCTGTCTGAGGTATCCAACAGTCAGTTTTAACAGCACTATGACAACAAACAGAAATAGTGAAGAGGAGGTGTCTGTTAGGTTATAATAACTCTTCCCAAACCCTTTTCCCAATATCTCTGAATGCAATGCCAAACTTTACTACATCCAATCAGCTCTCAGTAAAACATTAATTTTTCTCAAAGTATTATTTTTACCTTAAACCAGCGGTTTTCAGGCAATCTGCACCCAGCCTTATGCCTATGCGTCACCATAGCGGCAGATTCAAAAACAGGACTAAAGTTATCTATTTGAAAAAGAAGTGTCACTAATGGGAGTTGCTTTCCCCTCTGATAACACGTACAATGAGAGAGTGTCAATCACACCATTTCTGCAGACTGTTTTTATCAAGTGTCATTATAAAAATATAGAAGAAATTATGTTTTACCATTAGAGGCTGGCTATATTTACACACTGGTGCCACACAACTGTGTTAAAAAACCTTATAAAAGTGATTTTTGCACAATAGGTGCCATTTAAGTTAAACCAAAGTAATTTATTTCATTCATCGGATATAATAACAAAATTTTACATTTGAGTCAAAGTATTTTTTTTCCTAATTAGGCAGAATAAATATTTTGATTAATATTAAAAAACATTTTTCATTTTCAACCAAGTCAAAATTATAATTTGATGGTAATTTATAAAAATTTGCTGGAACAAATTACAGTAATCTTTTAGGTTGGTTCAAAGCAAGATGAAACTTTAAATACACTCTTTATTAAGCATTATTTCAATTTGTGGGAATGTAATTTTTATTCTTGACCATAATAAATATTTTTGAGTTTAAATTAAGTTGTTATAGTTTAAACCTATTTAAAGGGCACATAGTTTACCTCTTTTTTATGATTTAATATTAATATTATGGTTCTTCTGAGTGTGCCAGTTTAGGTTCAGTTTAAAACACAATTCAGATTTTTTTATTATAATGTGTTAAAAAGTCTCATGTTGGGGGCGTGTCCACAGTTCGCTGATTTAGGGGTGTGTTGCTTCACATGTAAATTAGTTTCGGCTTCCCGCCAACGTAACAAGGGGGCGGGGCCATGAGCTCACCCGCTCTGCGTTTGCAACAGAGTCTGACAAGCAGACTGAGAGAAGGAGAAGGAGTGAGAGGATTAGCATTCAGTCGTACATGTACGACTCGGACACAGACCAAGCAGAGAGTACAAAATCATATGTGTCTTTGTACAGTTTTACAGCTAACTGTGTGCTAGTTTCAAGTGCCGAGCTTGTACACAGAAACTAATAACCACGCACACTGAATTAACTTTGACTGAGGCACCGGATGCGCCGCTCGAAGCCGCGACACGGCACACCAGACACTCTCTGTGGCGCGGCAGAGACATGAAGTGTCCCGAATCGTCGCGCCACGCATTTTTGAATTCTAAACATAGGTTTCTGCAGCGGTCCGCGGCACCAGCCGTCGACTTGAGTGTACCCTTATAGAAACCTATGTTTAGAATTCTATGCTAGTTAAGATCACAGGGAGCTTCTGGGATCGCGAGAAATGCAAACGGCTGAAGTATAAGGTAGACTCAATGAGAAGTACACATGTTCGCAAACCTACCTAAAGATACAACCAATAATTCAGATTAGAGCGATAATGTGGAGAATATTGATCTTGTGTTGAGCCCAATGAGCCTTGCATCTAAAAATAGAGCAAGGATGTTTCTTTAACGATATCGCTTCGACTCACGCTGAAAAGGGCAGACGTGAATCAACAAACTGAGGATATGATGACACGCCTGTCAATCAATATTGGTGGGCGGGGGGACCGCACTCCTACGTAAAGTTGCGGTCAGTTTGAAAACTGCTCCAATTGGTCCACCGTTTTTTATGTTGTTAAATTGAAAAAAAAGCACTGGGTGTGCTTATATCACCCCAATATGACGGTCTATACACCATACATGCATATATGTCTGTCCAAACAGCTTGAAAAGTAGATTTTTTTTACCATAGGTGCCCTTTAAAGTGTACTGTGAAGAAAACTAAAACTAGCTGTAAAACATCACAGTAATTTTAAATTGGTTCAAAGTGCAATTTTTTTTGTGTATATGGAGAAGTATTTCCTACTTAGAATAAGAAGTATTTTTGGCATTAATAAGGATTTCACAACAAATAATCGTTTGTTTGATCTTATTTTCAAACCTGTGATCATATGAGCAATTCTTCTAAGAAAGCCTCACTTTTATGCATATCTGATAGCTGATCTCTTGTCTGCATACCAGTTCAAAAAAAAGTCCAGTGGCAAAAAAATTGCTAATCTTTTACTGCACATCTGGAATTTTTTCTTTTACTTTTTTGTTTGATAGAAGATGAGTTGATTGAGCTTAACTTTGAATGCATTCTGGGAATTGGCATCAATGAAATGTTTAAAATGCATTCTCATCAACTGTAGCGTAAGATGCCACCCTGCATCTTTACTTTCTATTTCGATAAGCCACTACAGTTGGATAGACAAAGAAAAGTTTCATTGCAACCTAAAATGTAGCATTTGTCAAATAAATTGAATAAATATGGTGCCCGTTTCATCTGTTCTGGTTATTCTTTATGTTTGTGATTTCGTGATTATATTGCAAATTGTCAATCACAGTTCATGCTGTGGTGTGTGACTCATTTATCTCTCATACAATTCTGCTTAATGTACTTTATTCTGATTGGTTCATTAATCCATCTCTGCATCCAAAATAGTGTACTGAGAAGGTACTATAATTCAGTTTGAACTTGCTTCTAAACTATGAGAAATCTACGCTTTATATAGTATACAGCAGAAAGACTGGGATTTCAACATACTACATATCTGTCATGTTGTCATTATCACATGACCTTCATGCGTCAGTGGTGCTGTTTTTTTTTTTCTGGTGGCCTCATGAGAGAGTAAAGAGTCCATTGAATGCATCTTCTTGGATCTGGGTGCTTTCACATACTGTTTTTTGGAATCTTATTTATTCCGCACATCAAATACTGATTTCACATACTAGATAGTGAGAAAGTATGCAATTTTAGATCTACCATGTGTGTAAAAGTATCGCTCATGTTTCCTTTGTCTTTAGTCTAGCTTTGCTTGTGTAACCCATAGTTGGTGTGTTTGTCAAGTCGGTACTCAAAGTACTGTATGAATAAAATGTAGCCCTTCTGAATATAAAAAATGATTCCCCATTTGTGAATTAAAAATGTAGCTTACATTAGTGGATGTTCTTTTAAGGGTGTTTCCAAGTGAAAAGTTCAATTATTTGTCATTCATGGACAATACGTTAAAAATGTAAGATTAATTGAATGCGAGAACACATTTCCCTAATATATGCAACTGTAATATGCCAACAGAAAGCAGGTTGATGAACTTAAATGTGAAGCAAAATTTGTATATCTTAAAAAATAAATAATAAAAAAGGGGCAAAATCTAGTTTTAATAGCTAGATTTATAAAGCATTCATGTCTTGAGGTCCATTTATAAAGCATCCATGTTTTGAGGTCTGTCTGAAGCAATTTCTAAATGCATTATTTGATTGGATGGAAATTATGGGACTGATTATTCTACTAAGCCAATCAAAGACAAAAATATACATGTTTACTTCCGGTTGAAGGAACATAGCATGTTAAAAGTCCAGATACAGCACTAAAAATACACAAGAAAAAGTTCATATATTTTTCAACTACTTAGTAAAGTACAATTCCTGAGGAAAAACTGCCTAATTACTGTGATTTGAGTATTTGTAATTTGTTACTTTACAACAGTGTTTTGGTTATTTTTATGTTGTATTGGTTTTACTGTTGTTCAAAAAAAGTTCACTTGGCTTCTGACAAAAAATATGCCCAATTCACTAGTGCATACTGTATAGTGCTTATCAACACTTTCCGGAAACATTGTTCCCCTATTAGGAAAATCTCTGCTAAAGTGTTAAAACGCTAGTTTGTTGTGTTAAAACGCTGGTTGGATATGCTATAATATTGGTTGGTTATGTTAAAATGCTGCCTGGTTGGCAGGGTTGGTTGGTTGGGTTATGGTTGGTTGGTGGGTTGGGTAGGGGGGTTGGTTGGGTTGGGTTAGGGCTGGTTGGTTGGATTAGGGCTGGTTGCTTGGGGTTGGTTGGGTTAGGGCTCGTTGGTTGGTTTGTTTGTTTGTTGCGTAGGTTGGGGCTGGTTGGGGTTGGTTGGGTTGGGTTGGGTTGGTGGTTGGTTGGTTGGTTGGTTGGGTTGGGTAGTTGGTTGGGTAAGTTGGTTGAGTTGATTTGAGTTGAGTTGAGTTGGGTCGAGTTGAGTTGGGTTGGTTGGTTGGGTGGTTGGTTGGTTGAGCTGGTTTTTTAATGCCATATCAGAAGCATTAGCTATATTCATGGCAACACTTGCACATTTTCAATCATAACTGTTTCTTAATAATCATTCAATGTACAAAAAACAACTATGAGGAGAATCACAACAAGGCAAACTTTTGAATCAAAGAACTAAATAAAAAAAAAGTATACTAAGCAGCTATGATCGGAGGGGACTATAATACTGCAATGAACAAATAAAAAATATACTAATTTAAAGTTATTGTTTTTTTATCTATAAAACATTAAAAATTTTTATTGTAAAAAAAAATTATAAAAAAATAAAAAATAAAATAAAAAAATATATATATACATAAACAAGTAAAGTACATAACAAAGTACATAAACACAGCGTGTATTTTTTTCTGTATGAAATCTGAACTGATTTTTTTAAATAAGCTGAATTAATTGTATGACATAAATGATCAAGCACAACCACAGAGCTCACAGGTCTGTCTTTAAAATGTAATCAGCTATTGTTAAAAATTAATTACCCTGTGGAAAAAATAAATGAATCAAGTTTAGCTCTGCTGCTCTCTAGGCCATTCAGTGTTGCAACCTTTAAACACTGGGGTGGGACCTTTAAAAATACATAACCTGCTTGGTTACAGTATACTGGAAAAGGGATAACGCAATTCGAAATTGTGGTCTTGGTAATTCCGAGAAGGAGATCAAGATTGTCAAACAGGTTTCCTTTCATTATTGTTTTCTATAATGGCAGTCCAAAGGCTGGAATGCAAACAAACGTGGCCTCCTAAACATTTACAAAAAAATCTTTTTTGTTTACAGTAAACCTTAAAATTGAAAATAAAAGTAGACCAATGCATTAAGACTGACTTTCTTGCTGATCTTATATCTACTGCTAATGTTTCCCTTTACAAAATCTTTGGATTTAGAGCAGCTAATGTAGTGTCATACAGTACAAGCATTTAAAAAAACACTACAAAAAAAGAAGTATCAAAAATGACTGCACACTCCAAAGACGCAGTCGTTCAACCAGCTCTCAGAGATTCATTCAGAACACAGCAGGCCAGTTTGTCTTCAGTTTTTTTTTCTTTTTATCGCACAGTTTCCATTCCACACTAATACCAATACAACACACGCAGGCCACTGGTATCTCTACCCAAAATAAGACGTATTGACACTGCCACAGCCTACAAGATGTCAAGCTTTAGTTTAGCCTGATCCCGTTAAGCTGATAAAACAATTGAACAGAACAGAAACCAAAAGACATTACAATTCACTCAGAAAGCCGAGCCGGTTTCTTTTGTTGAGGGATTGAAGGTGTAGAGCTATTGTGCATTGAGAAGACAACATAGTTATGCTAAGTAAAGAAAACAGGGCTGTTCACAGTGAAACCAGACTCACCGGAGCAGAAAACTATTATGCTTTGCTGGGGGCGTTCGAATTGCAAATGGGGGCTGAATCTGCTGAGTGAGGGCAAGATGACGGATTTCATAGACTTCCTCCTGTAATGCTTAATTACCTCTCTCCTGTATGTGAGGTAATCTTTAATCTGATGAACACTATGAAAGAGGAGCATCAGTGCCTTAAACTACCTCAGATATAATACACACACATACACAAGTTAATTTTTTTTATCATAATGGGACATTTCTGTAGACTTTTTTGACTTGGCGTATATATATATATATATATATATATATATATATATATATATATATATATATATATATATATATATATATATATATATATATATATATATATATATACACATATATACACACATAAATATATATATGTATATATATATATATATATATACATACACAAATAAAAAATAAAATAAAATAATAAAATGTTCGCCTCAGAGCAAGAAGGTTGCTAGTTCAGTTGGCATTTCTGTGTGGAATTTGTTTGTTCTCCCCGTGTTGGCGAGGGTTTTCTCCGGGTGCTCCGGTTTCCCCCACAGTCCAAACACATGCGGTATAGGTGAATTGAATAATCTGAATTGGTTGTAGTGTATGAGTGTGAATGTGAGAGTGTATGGGTAATTGCCGGTGTTGGGCTGCGGCTGAAAGGGCATCCGCTGTGTAAAACATATGCTGATTATTAAAGGGACTAAGCCAAATTAATAATAATAAAATAATAATAAAATAAAATAAAATAAAATAAAATAAAATAAAATAAAATAAAATAAAATAAAATAAAATAAAATAAAATAAAATAAAATAAAATAAATAAAATAAAATAAAATAAAATAAATAAAGAAAATGTCATGCTTACGTCAAACATACTTGTTTGGAAAATGAATGGGAAACTAATTTAGTACCACACCCAAACAAAACCTATTGAAAGAAACAAGATGCATAGATTTTTGTTTCTTTCAACTTCTTTGAAACAGCTTCTTTCACTTTCTTGCAGTTTCAGGAAACAAATGTATTCATAATATTTTTTTAATGGTATTTTTGTACAATTTTCATAACAAAATGTAATCTTAAATAAATATACATATATAACCTTAAAATTTTAACACATTCATTTAACACTCTTTAATGTGTGTTCTTTAGAAAGAGAACAAAGTCTCCTCCAAACTAATTTATTAACGAATTCAAAAATAAATGTAGACTAAAAGTCACTGAATGTATCAAATGCATTAATATATAAAACAGAATAAACTAATAGACATGGGGGATTTTATTTCTTTATTTCTATCTCTGTATTTATTTATTTATTTATTTATTTATTTATTTATTTATTTATTTATTTGTTTATTTATCTATTTATTTATTTATTTATTTATTTATTTATTTATGTATAACCTCTTGGCTGGACAGTTTTTATTATATTTACATTCACAATCTCTGTAAGATTATAATAGTAATATTAGTCTTATTATTATAAATGTTGAAAACTCTTGTGCTGCTTTGTTGAAAACCCTAATACACAACATGAAAAAGAACCATTTATTAGAGCTAAGTGCATTGTTACAACAAAAAAGTCTGTGCTGTCACTTTTACAGTATCCTTGCTGAATGAAAGTATATATTAAAAAAAATAAAAGCATGTGCAAACATTCACACACCCACACACTTTCTCTCTGGCAGAAATGACTGTGCAGACAGAGCAGGATAGCACTTTAGCTTTGCATTGTAAACAGAGTGTGATTGTTTATTCTGGGGGCAAAGTGAAGTTACGCAGATATACTGAGAGTCCAGGACAAAACCTAGAGAGAAACTGAAACCCAGTGGTGGAAAGGCACAAATTACAAATACTCAAATTACAGAAATTGAGGAGTTTTCCCTCAGGGATTGTGTTTTACTTAGTAGTTTAAAAAATGTGTTCTAATACTTTTACAGTGCATTTTTAGTGCTGTATTTTTCCTGTGCTATTATCTTCAATCACTTATTTATATGCTTGATTTATGCTATATGATTGGTTAAGTAGAATAATCAGTCCTGTGATTCCAGTCCAAACAAATAGTGCATTGAAAAATCACATCAGACATGGACACTTTACAAATGCAGCAAACGTGCAGTGTGGAAGCACTGGAAGAGTCCAAGAGGATGCAAAATCATTACACGCAATGAACAAATGACTGTTTAAACTGCATGTCACCGATGAGAAGATGAAGCATGTCTACTGTATGATAACCGAAGTCACCAAATGGCCTAAATGCACTACAGAATGTTACGTTTTCAAACACACACACACGTATTTTATCAGTGCTGCATAAGCTTGGTTTGCGGCACCAACTGCTGGACACTCAAAGGTTGTTAGTCATGGTTCAAAGTTCAGGGTTCCTAAGCATTAACACATCACAATTAAATTTTTGCCCCACAAGTTAAACAGATTTCGCTCCACATGTAATGGCATCAACCTGCATCATGTTGGCTTATTAGGTGTTTATTTTAATGCAATGTGTTCTTACATTAAGCTGATCTTACAGTTAAAATTTATAATCCATCAATGACAAATAATTAAACTTACATTTGGAAACACCCTTAAAAGAATAATGGCGTAAGCTACACTTTGAAGAATAGAAGGTGGAATAATTTTACACTGTAATACTATTCACTATTCTTTTAGAAGGGCTACTTTTTACTTATACACTGTGTAGTGTTTAAAACTGATACTTTTACTCTACTCACATTAGGGTCGCACAATTTGGCATTCAGCATCGATATCGCAAGGTAGAATCTAAAATAGTCAGTCAAATCGCTAGATCTGGAATGCCAACTTGGGATTATAATAGCCAGTCACCACAGTTCAGAACTTGTGATTTGTATAGACTTCTCAGTGTAAGCCTAGTATAGTGAAAGTAAAAAAAAAAAAAATTGGTTTATGGTTTATTTTACAAGGAATTTCCCAAAGAGGTATGCATCTCTTCTACCTGGGGTTCCTGGCCAAAATGGCAGCACAAAAAATTTCAGATACAAAAATAGACATAAAATATCATGAATTACACAAAACGTTCACACGATTCTTCCAGGTAAGACTTCAAACAATTTTTAAAAATATTTAGAGATGGAATTGTTTCTAACATGATAACACTGCATTTCATTCCATAATGTATGGCAAAAGGAGGAAACCGCTGTTTTACCAAACTCCGTACACACTCTAGGAACAGTTAAATGTAATTTATAAGAATTTCGTGTACTTTGACTACAAGTAAAATATGATAAAAGGTTACAAATATAAGATAGCAATAGATGATTTTCATTTGAAAGTGTTTCTAAAGACCTGTGATTTCAAGCGAAGGAGTTATAAAGTATAAGCTTTAAATATTAATTGTATTTATTTAGATAATGAAGACTATACAGTGTTATTTTAAATATGATTGGATTCGTATCCGGTTTCAAGATTTGGAATGGAAAAGTCAAGGTTTTAAAATTGTTAAAATGTTCTGTTATACCATTCCTACAGTATATGTAATGTTTTTTGTTTTTTTTTACAATAATTATATTTCGTTTTTTAAGGGCAACAGTATCTCCAGCAGAAAAGGACCCTCCACAGGAAAGCTACTATTCGGCCCATGATTCAGAAAACGTTTGAGAAACAAATCTCTTATAAAAAACATCTAAGCCTGCTATATACCTGAAAAGTACATATGCTTACTTCAAATCCAAAGGAAAAAAAAACATCCAAAGATGCCTTTCCAAGTTGAAAAGAAATCTGTGTTTTTGAAACTAATGAAGACAGCAGAAGTTATTTATTTTATTTTTTGGCCTGACATGTTTACTGTTCCAAAATATGTTAAATGTTTCCTAAAATACAATCTATTGAGTTCAATGGGGAAAAAGTTGCTGTTTTTACATTTAAAATAACATATTTTAGTAGTAATCACAATACCGTGATATTTTTATTCAAGGTTATCATACCGACAGAACACTGGCCCATGCCTACTCAGTACCGTTTGACTCCACAGAAAACCATCAAAAACGATTTATCTTCTTTGAAATTTGCTTTGTTGTTATAAATAATATGAAACAAATTCTAATTTGTTCATTATATTTTATGCAGATAAAAAGTCTTAAATCAACCTAAAATTATATATTTTTTCTAAATAGTGCTATAAGCCATCTTTTGAAATGATATTTATAAAATCGCAATATAAATCACAGACAAAAAAAGAACATATTACAATGTTAGTTTTCTCCAATATCGTGCAGCCCCAACTCGCACTGCACTTTTTAATAATGGAGCGATTCCATGCAAACGTCAGTGTTATGAGCCAGCACGTATTGGTTATTTGTGTCTGTATTATGCGTCTGATTATGTTTTTCTTTCTATCACCTTTCCACATGTTTCCCAACAGAGGTTTGGTAGAAAGACTGGTAGGTAAGTAGGTCACGTGACATACATTTCAACAAATACATGTAGGAGTTCAACTGTCTAACGATACACTAGGGAAGGGGGTGAGCACCAATTGGTGTATTTTTGTTTAAGTGAATAGTTAGTGTAGTTTATGTAAGACATCTTTGGACGTTGAAGATTTATTTTTCACATTTTTGTTTATTAGACTAGATTAGAGGAGACTTGATACTAGTAACGCCCAATCCCAATTGTACCCCTTAGCCCTTCCTCTTACCGCTACCCCTCATTTTTTGCGTTCCCGTGAAGGGGTAGTGATGTCCCAAATCTCTTTAGCTTGAAGGGCTAAGGGCAAGGGGTACACCCCTTCAAACGAAGATTTTTCAGGACCACACTCGAAACCAAGGGGTAAGAATATTTCCCAGAATACACCAGCTACAGCTGCACATTTTTTGTCTTTTTTAAGAATTTTTAATATATATGTATAACCGTGTTCATGTTTTACCATCATGCTTAAAAAAACCCTGCTAAAATAAAAAACGCAAAATTTTGCGATCTACAATCCATAATAATAACTTCTGTTTAGCAGTCCTACAACATTCTGACACTCGAATACCCTGTCAAAAAGTCTAGTGGCTGTGAATGAGCTTTTAACAGTGTCTGCTATGATGTTAATGTTGTTTTTGGTGTGTTTACATAGATAAATATGGCCACTGTGTAAATGCGCAGTACAGTTACGATCTTATTGCCACATTAGATCATTATGATAGCATAATACATGCCTTCAGTGATTTCCTGAAGATAATTACCAAAAAAACAACACAACTGGATTAACTACAGCTGTCACGATCGTCTGATCTCATATGAAGCAAGAGGTCGCGATGACATATGATGATGCGTGCAGGTGCTGTAGTGGTGTCCCAATTCTCAGGGGTAAATCTTGAAGCCCTTCCCTTGACTTTCGGTTTTAAGGGGCAGGGGAAGGGGTAGGGGTACAAAAATAATATTGGGATTGGGCCTTTGACTGTTTGGTTTTGATTGTTTCTTTGCTTTAGCGCCACCCATAGCCAGTCTTTCTAACTTATGTTTTGGTTGTTGATTGTAAATATTGTAAATAGCTCACTCAATGCTTCACTTACCACCACCTGTAATAAATCACATTATTAGTACAGCAATTCTTGTTTGTGGTTATTTTGAGCACAATTTTCTTTGAGTGTTTGTTTGAACCAGATCCTTGGTCAAGTGTGCAACCCCACTCCCCTAGACTGCCCAGGGGTTGTAACAGTCAACCTTGCCATGAAAAAAAATATGTTTTTGCCACAATACCGAAACCATTTCTGCATTTTTTTGTGCAAGTGATTGTAATTAACAGTGCTTTAACAAAGAATTTTTTTTAGTATTTTTAATGTTTCCAAGCAATTATATTTGATATTTGATATACCAAAACCACACACGTGCCAATTTCACATCTGTCACATCCATAATGGAGAGATGTCACATCCATAACCAAGCTTTTCCCTCATAAATGCAAAAATGTCAAATAAAATAAAATCAATCATTTTTGTTCTATAGTGAGCTAACTCTCATCCTTTTGATGAGCATTATTTCTTTTGGGTTGTGCAGTTTAATTCACAGAATTTCTACAAAGATTGTTGCACACTGTAAACAGACTTTTTTGGTCACATCCATAATGCACGTTTACTTCCATCATTTAAAGTATAAAAATTGTTTACAGATTGATGTTTTTCTGATCCTACAACTCTAGTTAGTTTGGAAAATATAAACAGATGTTTCAACAATGTTAACCTATACTTTCTATGTGAATTTATGTTTTGAGATTTTACTGCAAATGTCACATACATAATGCTGGAATTGCTCAATGATACTTTTACTGAAGTATGATTTTCCAGTACTGTTTCCATCACTGCTGAATCCATGAAAAAGATGCAGAGCCGCTATTGTGTGCACGGGAGAAAGTGAAGTCAGGTGGAGGAGGCAACTGGAGAGCAGTGAGCAAGGGAGGAGAGAAAGTGTAAAGATAAGCGCAGGAGAAAAGAATGCATGCTGAACACAGAGAAGAGGGGAGGGAAGAGAGGAGGGGCAAAGAACATGGCAAGGTTACACATGAAAACAGCAGTCTGTTTTCTTCTGTGACAGACGCAGAAAGAGAGAAGTGGAGGGAGGCTCTTATCTCCGCACCGTCACATTAAAACCATAAATTAAAAACAGAGCGGAAGAGCCGCCCGTGTGCGTGCATGATTCAGAGAGCCAGGAAAGAAACAATAAAATAAACACGGCGGATACACATTGGCAGAGTTTACAGGAGCAGCTCTGACATCAGTCAAGTGAGAGGAGGAAGAGGGGCGCAACATTGCTTCACGGAAACCGCTTTACAGTTTCACTTGCTGACACAGTTAGAAAGTAGGAAACAGAGAAACGGAAACAAGAAGGATCCTTTTAAAGCAAATTATGTTGGTCAAAGAGTACCGGATATGCATGCCGCTCACTGTGGATGAGGTAAGTAACTTTTTACATGTGTTCCATATGTTTTGGTCAGTGTGTTTTATGCTTTTCAGATGTCCGGGGTATTAGCGTGCACGTCTGTGGGCTGTTTTCCTCAATCTCCCCCTCTGCTTTTCTTTACCTAAAACGGGTCTGACCAGTTACGTCCTCTCCTTCTGAATACAGGAGTTATTCACCTTAAGGCTATAGGAACAAAACGCAAAGGCCTTTTCCTTGGATGGGGTCAGGGATTTGTTTAGTCTGTCCAGTTTAAGTCAGACAAGTCCACACGAGCACACACCTGACCTGAAAGAGTTCCTCTGAATTGGTCTATGGTCTACATCAGCGCTACTCTGCATTCTTTCCAGACAGGAGCGCCACCCACTTTTTCTGGAGAAGCTCTGCTGGGTTTTTTGAGGATCTGAAACTCAAGGTCTCTGTGAGAACGGTTGTTGGAGGGCGTTTTCGCATTAACAGATTCTTTCAAAAGAATTAGTGCTTAGATAAACAGTAGGAGCTGTGATCACTGCTGCCAAAAGTTTTTTCTTTTTTTTTTGTTATCCAGGACAATATGAGGGAAAATATGATTCATCCTTAAAAGCCTTGGAGTGTTGAAAAAAAAGAAAGCAAAGCAAAACAAAACTGAACATATGGCAGATGAGAGATCAAACGCGCTATAACAAAGAGTGACATTTAAGTGTTTGGTGTTTAGCAAAGCCATTCTCAAAGGATTTAACCTCATGGTGTTTATACTGGTTAATAATTCTTTAGAAATACTGAAATATTTATGTTTTGTTATTAATTTAATGCGATGTGGCGTTATGGAAAAGGCTATTCTCAAATAAGTCATGTGATGTATTATGTTATCACCTTTTGCTTTGAAACAAATTTACATTTACAAAAAATTTACATAATAAATAATAATGCAGTATTACGATAATGTTGTTAAAGGTGCCATAAAACGAAAATCTAGAAGCTGAATAATAAGAGTTCAGTATGTGGAAATTGCATTGTGTGAGGCTCAAACAACATGGTTTCCTCCTCCTCATGTAAATCCTGTAGGTGTAAAATCCTAGTGAAAAAACAGGCCATCCGGAACAAAACACACAGAATGCTACGGTGCACCCAGGATCATTAAAATGCATGTGTTTGATTAGATTTTGACAGGATTATAAAATTATAATTCAGCAGCACCCCAAAGAGAAATAAGTACATCACACTGTGTGAGAGAAAAGAGGTACTGACAAGCTGCAGAGCATCAGAGCAGAGCTCCTTAATATTTATGACCCTTCCAAATATGGTCAAAAACAAGCCATCTATGCTGTAAAAACTATAGGTTAATGAGCAGTTTATTATTAAAAGTCACTTTGTTAAACTGTAGAGGAGTTGAATTTTCAACAACAGAAGTCAACAGAGCAGAGATCAAGGTCCCAAAATGCAATTCACAACATGGTTTCCTCCTCCTCCTCATGTAAATCCCATGAGTGTAAAATCCCAGGGAAACAAACAGACCATCCGGAACAAAACACACAGAATGCTGCAGAGCATGCAGGATCATTAAAATGCATGTGTTTGATTGGCCACAATGTTTCATAGTGAGATTACAACAACAAATCAATGTGTACCAGTCATAGAAAACAATGTTTAGTTTTTTTAAAAGATGTGGCACAGCTCTTCAGGTCCATTTTGCGATGGGCTTTATGAAGCAGTTCTTGGCTCAGAACTTTGTATTATAAAATTTTTAATCAGCACCACCCCAAAGAGGCATAAGTAGATCACAAAATGTGTGAGAGAAAACAGGTACTGACAAGCTGCAGAGCATCAGAGCAGAGCTCATTAATATTTATATAATATTTAATAATGATAATTTCTAGGGTTATTGTTAGCATATAAAATGTTTATGCAGAATTTTTGAACTTACCTAAGCCACAAATCTACTATGTGGATATGAGAAAACAATTTAACTTATTGAATCATTGCACTTTATAGCACCATTAATATAGATTACTACTATTTGTCATGATCATTTTATCTGAAAACTGTGTTGCAAATGTTTTGTGCTGTATGGAAAAATTTTTATGTATTTTGTTTTGATTTTATCATGAGCTTGGTTTAGATAAATATATGAAACCACGTTTGTGACAAAAAATGCATACATCGAAAAAAAATGCACTGCTAATATTGCAACTATGTTCATTTATTTTATAAACGTTAACCCTAAAAACAGACCTCAACGCACTACAAAACTAAAAGGGCACAGAATATTAGAGAGTACATAAATGAGTGAAAATCAAGGAAGCAAATATTTACAGTATGTTGCGTCTCAAAAACTGACTACTGATATTTTTTTCTCTGCTTAAATTTATGAACTACTGAATGTTCTCTGCTTGAATTCAACGTATTCAACTCCATATCACTCCAATTTAAATCCCATTTCCATATCCAAGTCAAATGTGTTCAATTCACTTCACATTCCATCTCATGATCTAAAAACGAGCCATTTCTAATATCCAGAACTTGCTCGAGCTAGCTAGAAATCGAGGGCAAAAAAAAGGAGAAATGAAACATATGAGGTCACAAACAGATGTCAGCAATCTCTCTCTGTGTTTCC